>NW_008236196.1:555658-557226 GCF_000691975.1 Corvus brachyrhynchos | reverse complement strand
TGTATCAGATTATTCTGTAATATTTGAAAAGCTGAAGAACACTCTACTGGAATAAACTGTAAACCACTAGCAATATAAATGTACTTGATATATGAGGAAAGAAGAGAGATGCAACTTTTCATAAGGTTAGTAAAATGAAAAGATGAACTTACAGCAATTTAGAAATTCATAAGGTACCAGTGAAGTTTTAAGTTCTGACAAGTTGATTACTGTTAGTGAGGGAGAAAAAACCTCTGGTAGTTACTTTGGAAAAAGAAATTACAAGATTTTTCAGTCACAAAATTAAAAGCCGTTTCCCTAAAAGACGCTGAGATTTAATTTAAAATTTGAACCTTTGAGATATGTACTAATGACCTCTGTTCCCCATACGTTGAGACAGGGTAATAAACAGGATTGTAAATTACATGCCAAATGATTATGGATGAAATCATAGTGAACAGAAGGCTCATGTCAGTTATGGCCTGGGACTTCTGTACAACTCCGATACCCAGCTTAGGTCCTCATCTGCTGTCATGGATGTGCCTCTGCTGTTCTGGGGACATTGTGGTGAGTGGTGTGAGCCAACTGGCTGCTCGATTTTATTTTCTCAGAGTAAAATGAATAGACTGTAGGCTAACATAAGCAAGAATATTTATACACATAGTGATCTAATGACACCGAGATGTAAGGAAAAGCTGAGAAATAGCACTGTGTTTCCCTAAGATTTCTGTTAAAGGGTATAATGATAAAAATGAGAAAACTAATCACAAATCTCAAATTAATTTTGAAGACAGGAAAAATTCAAGCCCCATATCCTTTAGAAAAATATCTTTAATGTAGAGCTTGTTTTTAATTGAGCTGATGTTCAACCAAAAGTATTTAAATATTAAAAAACACCTATATTTATGTTACCTGAATCAGTGGCCCATATGGAATTTAAATTAGTTAATTTCACAGATTTTAATAACAAAAAATTGCCTCTGCATTTCTGAATCTTTCAGGAATATGTAGCTTATTCATAATGATACAGAGATTTGTGCTGGGGTATCTCAACAATGATGAGAGCAAGGAAGAGTGTAATTCTCCAGATACTGAGAAAGCTCTTCATCTTTGATTAACTGAGGAGGTCCAAAATTGTTTTTTCAGAATGAAGAACAACTAGCTTCAGAAATGTTTTGTATACCTGTTCAGGGATAACGCTATATGCTAAAAATAAACAAATCCCACTGGATCATACTGTTTAGATCTTTCACTCAGCTGGAGTGTCTCACTGGTGGATTGAGTGTGGATTTTTTATTTGCTCCTTTGGAACAGGTTCTATACTTCTGAGGAATTCTCTGGCAGATACAGGGTCATTTATAAAGTCATGGTTGCAGTTATTCTTCTGCATTAGGTCCTGTTTGCAATTATTTACATATATTTAAGGAAATCCATAAAGGATATGAGGGGACCCTGTGGAATATAATGTTCCCATGACACTGAAAGAGATAGCATTAGATAACTTGGTACTGATTCAGTGTTAAAAGGCTTTGGTGATAGACTTTAACTCTTACAAATACATTGGGTATTTAAACACCACCTAGAAGGTT
>NW_008236196.1:533770-555646 GCF_000691975.1 Corvus brachyrhynchos | reverse complement strand
CATACAGTAAGTGTATGGTTAATGTTATTTGTTTTACAGTTTGTCCTTTCTGGCAAAGATACATATCTTTTTATATTAATAAAAACTATTTATAGGTCAGACGTATGAATGATACCACTGACTGTCTTGTACAGCAACTAAATCCCAGTTTTGGCCACATGCAAGAAATTTTAGGTCCTGCTTATTCCCTATATTTCTTTCATTCATGCATAGTCTTGTAGGGAATGTCTGTATAGATTTGTGAATACCTTATCCTTTCTGTCTTGTTTGATCCTCTTCTGCATATCTCTGAATTTCCTGGTTTTAGGCTGTGATTCTTGACAGTTTTCTTGTGTCCCTGAATTTCATCAGTTGTGGGATAAGTCTAGTGATGTTTACCTCTGTGTGAAAAGCTTTGTATTCTTCTGTTGAAAAATGCCTTGTGAGAGCAAGGCATTATTATTTACAAATTTAACTCCTGGCAGCTTTGAGTGGTACCACCAGAATGCTAAAAGACCTGTAAATCTATTGTCCATTCCAATACATTTTCAGAAGGTAAAACAAGCAAGGAAAAGCAGCAGAGCGTGAAGGCAGGAAAACTACTGGCACAGCATGGCAGGCTGGGATGGCAAATGCAACTCTCCTTCTTGCTTAAAACAAGAGGGCATCTTGTGCCTGAGCAAGTTGATGTAAAGTAGGCCTAGGGGAGTCAAGTAGAGAAACAGCAGATACAGACAGCAATAAGACACTCTTTGGAGCAACAACAAAACAGATGGTTCAATGGCCCCCTGTCCACTCCAGAGAATATACAATTACTTACAGGACAAAGCCCATCTGGTGCTATAATAATCTGAGAATTCATCATGGCTAAAACTGCAGTAGGCTTTTTGCCAGCTGTTTAAATTAACTTGATCAGTCCCCTCTATAAACCTATCTAAAAGAATTCAATCCTCTCCCCCCTTTAACCTGCTGTAATAGTTTCACATCTTGCCTCGTGATCAGAAAAACAGAAGAAACCTGTGCCACCTGTTAGCTTTGGGAAGGATAGCCTGTACCTATTGGAAACTGCTGCAAATGAAGTGAGTCATAAAGTCTTAGAGGCCACCCTGTAAACTTGTTTGAAATTTTGGCACTGTGACTGATTGTCCAAGGCAAGACAGATAAAGGAGATAGCATGTAAAGCTGTATAAAAGTATATCTCATCATGAAAGAACAGTATTTCCAAGATGCTAAGACAAGGACTTGTACTGCACTCAAATGGAGCAGGTGATTGTGCTATAAATAGGAGCTTGTAGAGGTAGAAGGAGAAAACAATATAGCCATACTGGGACAGACTGCAGATTTGGGAAGTGTGGAACAGCAGCGGCATTTTTTAATATTCAGAGTCCATGAAGTCATGGCTTTCTACCTTTTGCAGTCACATCTGAACAACAAGATGCACACAGAAGTCTCTCAGCTCAGGGCGGGGGCCAATTTTCTGTGTATGTTAAAGGCCGTGTGAGGCATGTGGTCATGTTAAACTGGGCCCTGGGTGTTTATATGGCAAGACTGAGGGTAGAATGCAGGGCAAGAGTAAAAGGTGCTCAAATTCAAGCCGCAGTCTCCTGGAAGTATCCTTGGAAACTATCCTAAGCACTTATTTCTTAAGTTCTTTCATGCACATTGTGTCAATTTGGAGGAGTCTCTGGGTCAAGTAATATTTACAGTTAATTCCTTACTAAATTTTATTCTCTGTGGACATTATTGCCATTTTCAGCGTTGATCTGATTTTATCTTTTGTAGGAGCCCAGCTGGCTTCAATATGCTGTTGGCTTACAGAAATCCATTCAGCCTTTTTAGCCACTTACTTTAACTATCAAAAAGGCATGATTGCTACCTGCAGGTGACAAAGGGAAAGGAGAGGAGTGGAATGAAGAGACATATATGAATATAAAACTCGTCTGTCTGCATATGAAACCAATACTGTCCTAAGGATAAAACAAAAGCCTTTTCCTCAGTCAGGCATCCAGTCTTGTGAAATGAATGCATCCTCTAAACATCTTTCTAATTCAATCTCTATCATTTTCATACCTGCACTGCAGCTAAGATTTTGGTAACCAGCTGCCTAAGAAAAATGTAGAGGTGTTGCAATACGTTTTCAGAATCTGGAATAGGTTTCAGGCTGTCACTGGCTCAATTTCAGGCTTTTTGACAAGCTATAACGTGTCCTTCTTGGAACAACTGACAACTTTGCAGGCAGAAGCTGTGCAAATAGCCTGAAAAATGGACAGCTATTATTAAAAAATTATTACTAAAAATAAGAAAACGAAAACTAAAATGTGCAGGTGTTCTTATTTTGTGTGCTGTTTTTCAGATTAGTAAATATAATTTTTGTAATTCTACCTGGTGGCAGAATTCTAAGTAAAGACTGTAAAACTGTGACTACCTTAGCATTTGCTAAGAGAGGAGCATATGCCATTTATCTTATGGGAATATACAGTGAGCTGGTATGCCAGATGACACAAAGAAAGGAAATATAATTAAATATCATATTAACTGTCACAGTGCAGTCATAACATCTAGGTGCTTTGATAATAATAAAAGGTGCTGCTACTGCATGGGAATTTGACACTGCTTCCAGAAGGTCCTCATCTTGGTACTTTTTGCATTTTTCATCACCATGACCTGAAAAATGACCTGAAAGCATCTCACTGATTCTACACTCTTTTTTCTTTTAAAATATATAGCATACGAATTTTCTTTCAAAAAGTTATAATTTTATCTTGTAGTTAAAATGTTGCCTGGTTTACCTGGTCCTAGTGTGGTTCTTGCAACTCTGTGTGCGTGTATCTGTGTCTGTCACTGATGGGCTTTGTTGCCCCAACAGCCCCACTTCCAGCCTTGCTTACACAGAAGTTATCAGGTGTCACTGAGGTACAGATGTGCCCTCAGCTTTCTTCTGCTTCAGCACTTCAGGTGTATGCTTTTTCAGTATGTCTTAAGAGGGTTGATAATTCCCTCTGCAGCGGCTGTGTACAGGAATCTACACCATCCTATGTCCCCAAGCAAGCCACAGTAGTGGGAGCAACACATAAGGATGTACCCAGAGATGGATTTTATCCAATTAAGACCCAGGTGTAACTGAGAGATTCAATGATGCATGAGGTTTTCATGGGCTGTGAGCATACAATTGAATTTTATCTGAATTGACTACTGTGCAAACATCCCCAAACCCAAACCTAATGACTGTGGAAGGTATTAACCTCTATCAGTACTGTACATGACACCTTGGCATCCTCTGTGTTTACAGTTCGTAGTGAGCGCTTCATTAAGATTTCTGTGTGTGCTTGCCATTACTGCAACACTGCAGGGACAGATTAGAATAATATGAAATGTTTATAAATCACATTTAGGAATTTAAACACTGAGCACAAAATTGCTACTTTCAGGTGGGAGAAAATAAGATTTCAAAGCAGTTATAGGAAGTTTAACATATCTGGTCTTTTGTTGTTTCAATTCAATACCAGGTGTTTCTGTATGTAATGATGATGGGAAAGCAGTTTTTATCTACTATTGAGCAACTGGAAAAATTTTTTTTTCCTCTCATAATCATTTCCTCTGAAGTAACATCACTTATTTGGCTTATTTTTACTCCATAATGTTAAAAATTATATATATATATCTATTTAATTTGATTAATTTGAGGAAGGTCTTAAGGTGCATATGTTATTCTGTGTCCTTAGACCATGTGTTATTCTTGGCAGAATTTTAAAGAGCTGACAAGCACCTATTTTCACCCTTTCAAGTTTAAAGTCACAGAAGTATTTTTTAGCACCTTCATATTGCTTAAAGCTCCATAAATTTTTATAACTATCATTTTTATTTCAACATGCAGAGAAGACAACACAAAGATGGAAATATGCTGTCATTAAAATTTCATTTAAGCTCCATGTCATTGTTATTTAGCTAATTACATGATGCATAATACTGTGCATCACATGAGATGTAAGAACTGCTCTGCTGGAAGCACGCAGTATTGGCTGGGCTGGATGAATGGGTGAGAGAAGCTCTGAAGCTGCACTGAAGTTGCTGTTCCACTTTGTTACTGAAGTAAGGACTTAACGTACTTAGACAAGGCCATTTTCCTAGACCGTGGTCACCCTGTCTGAAAGGTAAAAAGAAACTGTTTGAAGGACCTCCTTCTGTTTTGGAATAATAGAAGGTATTACCTGCACAACCCTCCTGATTTTTTCATAGCCTTTGACCATCACAACTACAAAGGCTCTGCTGTCACAGTTGTTGAAAGGCTTTTAGGCACCTGTCTTCTGAAAATTTCAGATTGCTCTGAATGGTCAGGGTTGCTCAGATGACTAGGATATCATATTTCTGAAGTGCTCAGAGTGACATGGCATTTTGACAAGTCCCAGTTTTCCTATAATTTCTATGAAAGCTTGCTGCTGCTACGGATTTGAAGTGGCTCAAGTGTCATCTCTGGGGAAAAAAAACCAAACAAAACCAGACAAACTTTTGGATACCTGAGACCCTTTGTCTGTCTTCCAGTCTGAGATAAAATATGGATCTGTGTGTGACAAGCATATCAAGACATGCACACATATTGAAAAAGGGCAGTAAATAGTGTGATGCAACATGTAACTTTTGGTAAGTGGTCTAGCTATATTTCCAAGGGCAAATCCTGCTCCAGAGATAGAGCAGAAGGAGCATACATCATTTTTATGTACCTGTTATGTGCATAACAATGCTAAACCAGTGTCCTATTATGAGAAGTGTGACCTTATGTATCTTCTAGAACCTGAATAACGGGCTCCATAGAGATAGTGTTCCCAAGACACAAAGCTGTTGAAGGTTTGTTCCTTTTCCTTTGCCTCAACAGTTTCGTAGCAACTGAGAAAGGTGCTCCTATTGTATGAAGCATGCAAGGGATTAATTTCAAATACAGGTCATGTTTAGTGTACAGACTTGAGTGAGAAATATTCTTTTATAATGTCACAGAAATGCTAAAAGTAATGGGAGTCAGTTCACTCAGTTTTGAGACGGGGAATGGGATTAACCTTTGCTGTAACTGCTGTCATATACTGAAGATGCTTCTGACTGCATGTATTCCAAGTACATTTTCAGTTCTGGTGAGACTAGTGTTATCTGTTCCTAGACCTGCATACCAAGAAAGAGACATGATTCAAGTTCAACTTCAAGAGTTTAAGCTAATGTTCAGGCTGATACTAATGTATCTAGCATTAATATTCATGAAATGAGTGCAGTAAAGGAGTGGGCCCAAGACTTACTGATATAATAAATATTCTAATGAAGATAAATATTCTGTGAAAGTTGATCAGTTAGTCTGAAGACACCCCATGGCTTGTGTCTGGCTTTTGCATTATTAATTATTTAACTGAAAAGGAATCAAAAGATTCAGGAGAGTGGGAATGGTTATTTTGTCACCCATGTTCATCTCTCCGTTGTTAATTGTGTTGTACGGAAAAAGTAGAGCTCTAATAGGATTTAAAGGCAACATAAATGTGTGTCAGAATTTACAATGGTCCTTGGAGAGAAACAAAACCAATATTTTTGGTGTTCCTCTGAGTGACATAAATGAAATCAGGCACTAAGCGCAAGTGTTGCATGCAAAAATGTGCTCTAAGACACTGAGAAATAGATAAGCAGATTATTTACATCTGGGCTGTGTCTTGGGAAGGCCTTAATCAAATCATCTCAGATTTACATTGCACAGTCATCCTCTGTCACTGGTAGTGTCAGAATTTTCTGGCCTTTTTAATTCAACACATGGTGTGGCAGACAGTTGTTCTGGCACAGTCTGTCTGGTGCTCTTCCATGTAATGCAGAACAGGATTGCGATCAGTTGCTAAACATTCTTAACTCCACCTTCTTTATTGCTTTCTGCCTCTGCTTGGTGGGATCACACGGCAGATCACAGTAGTTAATTCTTCTAGATGCCTGTCACAGCACCAACACATGGGCCTCTTGTGTTAGAGGTTGCTACAAAACAGAGAGCTCTCCCTCAGGGGCTCGTCAGAGGTTGCTCATTTCACAGAGGCTATAAAAATTAATACATACTTGATAACCACTTCATATGAGATGACAAGACATGAATAAAAACCCTCCATCACCTTAAAACAACCTTCAACAAATAAGTTCTGTCTTGTTTTCACAGTAACAACTACTGAAGGCACGTCTGACACCTGGTGCATGTAGTTGCAATTTGATTTGATACTCTTCCTGTCCCTTGCTTACCTTGTTGGTCACAAACAGTTCTTGCAAATGTCCATTCCAATTTGCTTTCAAGCAGAATGGTGTTTATTAAATGATTGTGCCTACACCTTTCCTAATTCTAACATGTCTTTTGTAGATCAAACACAAATGAGGAGGGATTCAAAAGACACAGAAGATTGGAGGGAAGCTGTTCCCAGGTGTTTGCATAGCAGCTCTGTGATATATAACAGCACTTGTTCTGTGGCTCCCAGGGTGGGGAGGCACAGCCAGGGAGCCACATCCCTGTCTGACGCTGCCACAGCACTTGGAGGTTTCCCCAAGAGAATGATATAGCAGGGTTCACTAAGAGAGTGTAGGGTGTTGAACTGAGCCAGCTGTGAGGTGGCCCAAAATGGCAAACCAGTTTCACAGCAACAAACTGTGGCCATCACACAGCAGTTACACTGAGGCCATAGAATCCTAGCAGAGCCCTCGTGTACTGGGCACTGTACTGGAACTACAAGCTGTACTGTTTACCGTCTCTTGGCCTTCACCTTTCCTTGCTGTTTTGCACTCCACAGAAAGGGTGTGGTTTTAACTTGATGTAAAACCACATGGATGATAGGTGGTAAGTAACAGCCTTAATGACTTAATGTGGCATTGCACAGCGAAATATCAAGACCTTTTCAGGAAGGGCAGAAGTTTCCTGCTAAATGACTGAATTTTCGAACAAAAGGTATAACATTCTGGATGTTAACTTGATGTAGCTACTGCATTAAGTGCCACTCTTGCGCTTTTAACCATCTCACTGAGTGTTTTATGTAAATTTTAGCCCAATAAGTCTCCACAGGTCATTTGTCCTGAATGTATCTGGTGGACTTTGAACAGTGAATAATTGAATATTTTTTTTTAATGTTTAACTTAGTCTCAGAAGATGTGTCTGAGAAAGCATAGGCTGTAATTTATTTCAAATACAAATAAAATATTAATCCATTGCTGTCTGTGCTATTATTAACATTTGAAAGGAACTAAATCTCTATGTCTCAAAAGCTGCTAAGAACATCATTACTGGAACACTCAGTTATGGCCTTTTAATTTCATTTTTTACTAACTGGCTTGGATAATTGCAGCATACTCAGTGGGGTGGGTCAAGGCACTGTTTCATTGGTATATGATGTTTGTATAGAAATCTTTACTTTAGTGCCTTTAAGTGCTCTGGAGAAATATTTTTAATAGAGTTCCTGAAAAGAAATATTCTTGCCTTACTTCCCTTTCCATCCTTCTCGTTTTTCCCTCTTTCCCCATTTATGTGGGTGCGTATGTACATTTTGGGTGAACCGTTAACCTGTCCATGTGTTTGAAAAGTTTTCAAAAATCACTTTCCTATTGGTTTAAGGAGAAACAGCAAATTAGAAAGCACATCCTGACAGTGGGTGGTGCAGCAGGAGAGGGGATGCAGAAATATGGATTTGAAACACATCAATAGATGTCAAAACATATATTAGTAAATTCTCAAGCTATAACCAAAGGCATTTTTTTCCTGCAGGACAGACTAAATTTCGGGTCAGTAAGATAGACAATTTAAAAAAGTGTTTGGGCTTTTTTTTTCTGTGGTAGTCATTAAATGAATGCATGAAAAGTAATTTCAAGTCTTCACATAGAAACTTCTATTCAAAGAGAACAGATATCAATCAAAAATGAAAGGAACCCCTACATTCCGAGACAAATGTGATCATGTCTTAAGATGGGTGCAGAATGTCTAACCATTTGCTTTCCAGTGTTTGTACGATCACGTATTTGCAGAGGAAGGTCTCTTGAATCATTCTCAACCTTTTCTTAGAATGGAAACTCTTGAGAACCAGGTTCAGCTACCTGTGGAGAGCAGGCATATAGAGCTAGTTATAGAGACAGCCATCCTCGTTCTTTGGTGCACACACAGTTGTTGTGGCTCAGGTGTGTGACGTTTTCCTTGTTGTCTAGCCCACAGCTTTACTGCTCATTCTGCTGACAGAGGTACTTTTGTTGTTTCCAGAAGTCAGTCTGGGAGTCTCTTTCCAGAACCCCACGGGTGAAGTTTCTTGGCTGGTTATCTATATATTTTGAATTCTGAATTTATCCCAGTGTCTACTCTCAAGTCTTACTTTTCTTTCAAAGGCTGTGCTTTTCTCCCCTTTCACACTTTTCCCCATGCCTCTCAAGCATGCTTACTCTGGTCCCAGTGAACACAGGGAAGAAAAAAGCAAGAACGGTGCCCTCTCTGGGTATTGCTCAGAGCTCTTTTAAGTTAAAACCCCCAACAGGTTCAAGATTAAAGTCCTCTATGCATGCTTTCACTGTTTCCTTTATTATGTATCCCCACATAGTCCCTAAACACTCAGAACTGACTCTCTGGGTGTACAGAAAAGGATAATGAATCAGAAGCCTTTCTAAACAAATCTGCACACTTTTTACTAAAAATTTAAAGCAAAGTCTATTAATAATGTCACCAACCCTGTATTTCTACTGTTCTTAAGAGTATCTCATTAAACATCAGGAAACCCCTGAAATATTTCAATAATGTTGTTTATTGCAACATATGACTGCATATTAAAGTGTTTTATATTCCAGTTGATAAAGAAGCTTTTCAGCTATAACTTTAAAAGCCACTGGTAAATTTACAGAAAAACCTGTAAACATCAACACAGTGCTAAATTCTAATAAAAGATGAAGGAGCCTGGAAGCTGATAAGAGAGGTGGTGACTCAGAGAAGAAAGATAGTTCAGGCAAGAGTAAGCAGAGAGCATTGAGTCGTAAAGAAAGAGCCTAAACATTTTCAGGAAGTCTATGCAAATATTAAACCTGTGTATGAGAGTTTTAAATAACACAACTGGAACATATGTAGTACTAAGAACACCACAGATCTGGCATCAATTAGGGGATTAATCTTCATATAATTGTATGTATTGGCCTCTATATTTATGAAAGAAAGAAATCTTATGACTGAAAGTCTTCAGTGTATTATGTCTAAGACTGTGTTTTCCTTCTGTAGGTTTTACCACAGCTGTGAGGAAAAAAATATAACATTGTAAAACTAAACAAGAAGGGTGAGTAGACATTCAGGGGTGGGAAAAGGTGAGTTAATTCTTCCTCAGACTGCTGAATTCTCAAGTAATGGGTTGATTTTGGTAGTGGTGGGGTAAAGTGTGGTGTCAGGATGTGATATGTTAGTGCTTGTGTAGGTAGCTGAGGTACTGTGGTGGTTAGGTCCAGAAATGGCACAGGAAGAAGTTCTGGCATTTCCTTCCCTCACGCAAATCTCACTCTGACCTTCCTTACCCACTGCCCCATGCTCAAGTCACTTGAAAGCTGATACCACCTTTCATCCAAATTATAGGATGCTTTGTGATTTTAGAGGCTCATTGTGTATAATAGACATTTAACTGCTGCTATTGCCAAAAGGCATCTTCAGCACCATCTCAAAGAAATATTCCTTTCTTTGCTGTGGGCAGAGACCTGTGAAAGAAGGGGGCATTCCCTTGGCAACAAGTTGTAAATAAGTACCTGTCTAGCTGAGGTTCAGATGTGCTAGGCTGCTCTCCTCTGTGGAAAAGGGTATAACCTGTAGCACATGGACT
Organism: Corvus brachyrhynchos; assembly: GCF_000691975.1. Taxonomy (NCBI): domain Eukaryota; kingdom Metazoa; phylum Chordata; class Aves; order Passeriformes; family Corvidae; genus Corvus; species Corvus brachyrhynchos. Next base: position 545,849 of record NW_008236196.1, on the reverse strand, counting down.
AGGAAAGTAAGTCAGCATCCTTTATCTCTGAGCCTTACAGAAAAACATGTCTAGGCTGGTTTCTGACGGTTTCAGGAAAATTTGTTATCGCAATGTCCTTCCCATTGAATGGAAACTGTCCAAGTTTAATTGTTGTCTTTTTTAACTGAGCAGACACTACCCTGGCAGCAAAACACTGGGAGTCACATCCAATTTAGCATTTATGGTACGCAATCTCACTACAACCAGAATTAAGGGTATTCACAAAGGCAAGTTCACAAATTTAAAGTATTTTCCTTCTGGTTTAGTCTTTTGAATCACAGATGTACTTGCAGTGCTTTTTTTCCATCAAAACAAGTGAAAAAGAATAAAGGAAAAATATACTATTTTCATGTGTAATGAACCAGCTTATATAAATATGGTGGGGAATTTGGTACTGTTCTTTTAGTACCCATTACTGGTACAGTGTAAGATAAAATGGTTTTTTAAAATAATTACTGAATTTTTCACAAACTGAAGAATCCTTGATTTATAAGCTTTGAATGTAAAGAGAGTCAGAGATTTTCATATCAGTGCAAAAACCATAATAACCTGGACCCCCTGGGGAAGTGTTTTATTTGTTTGGCGGGAGATTTTGTATGGAAAGTCTGTTTCTTACTTGAAACAAGGGGTTGTCAAAAAACTGAGATTCAGCTGTTACCTTTATATATGCTGTGAATATTAGAGTAATGTACGTATGCCACCTGTGGGACAAACTGACCTTTAAATAGAAGTACTCAAAATTTATTGTGAGCATCATATGTCTAAAAAGTTATGTAAAAATTCCGAAGGAGTGAAATGAAATATTAACTACTTTTAAGTTTGATGATTTATGCAATACTTTATTCGTATTTTTGTGTCAGAAAGAAACATTTCTGAGTAGGAGTTGACTGGTTCCCAAATGGAAAAAAGAAGAGGTCACAGCTAATGTGTGATTTCTGAGTAGGAGTTGACTGGTTCCCAAATGGAACACACAGCTAATGTGTGACGTGAGTGAACAGAATGAGTGTTTATGCGGGTAATAATGAGCCAGAAATTTTAACCAAAGAATTATTTATTATTCTAAACTACTGCTTTAGATTGTTTTTATTTGGTGCATTTCACAGACCATGATGTTCAAGGTGTTCATCAATTGTTCGAGAGCAACAATGCATGATAGTAAAATCTATATATTTTACATAAACATATTTTTAGTGTGTATGTTAGCCCACGTGCATAAAGCATTGCACCCTTGAGATCCTTGCTTTCCAAGCTCAGCAGGCTTTCTTTTAACTTGCTTTGGTTGGAAAAATAGGGGCTCAATTCGATTTATTTTCATGAAAAGAATTATCATTTCAGAAATTGGGGTTTGAAAGTCTCTAGATGACACAAATTCTTGAAATCCTTTAGCAGACAACTGTATAGTTTTTAACCATCAAGAGAAATATTACAATTTGAATACACAGCACTACAAACTTAATGGAGTCAAAACTCACTTGTTTCACATACCTTTGAAACATAGCATAAATTTCCTACTGGACCTCATATAGCATGATGCACTTTGCTAAAGCATCTACTGTGGTGGATCACCAAGAAATGAATGTTTCATCAGGACAGCTTTGATTTTTAAAATTATTTCAAAATGCTTTGGTTTTATGTTGAGGCTATTTGTTTTTTAATAATGCATTTGTTTGAACTAATAGCATTTCTAAACAGAATAATTGCAAATGCATTGAAATGTTAGACGATTGATTTGATGAATGATAGGCAAATGATTTGAAAATTTCTGATTTTCTTCTCTTCCTGTCATCACTACTTCTACTTCTCCCATCTTCCCTTATTCATAAAAATTTTTAATTTAATTAAATCCACATTTCTTTAAGTTAAAAATAATTTGTGAAACAAAAATGCTTGTAAAGGCACACTAGCTATCAACTATGTTGTTAGTACACATTTATTAACATTTTACTGGTATTTGCACACAGTCCACTGCCTGATTGAAAATGTTAGTGAACATTGTATCACAAAATATTTGCTCTTTAATTCTCAAGAGTGTGATTTTTTTTTTTTTCAGACTCTGGCTGCTATTCAATTTATTTTGCAAGACTTCAAATTATTTTATAGAGATGTTATAATAAGTTTTGGTTCTGAATCTGAAATTCTTTCATTCACAGAACTTCTCTGAGTTTAATGGGAATTTTTCTACAGGAAAGATTCAAATCATTAAGAACACATATAGAAAAAAGAATTCTACTGCTGGTGTTAAACTGAAGGCTATTGTCAAAATTACTCATGTTAATGGGCAAAACGCAGACCCAACAAAACAAAAAGCTGAAAACACGAACTTATTTTTGGATAGAAGAAGAACTTAATAAGTGCATAAACAAAACTGCCATCATTATTTTGCTTTAGGTTTCTCAGTTGCTGGATCATCTCCCACTTATATTTCTAACAATATATCAATTTGTCTGAATTACCATTGTACTCTCTGAAAGTTCTACTTGCAGATTCTCAAAAGGACAGAGACCTATGCCTTTTCACTTCATATTTCCATTTAGGCACAATTATCCTGAGTTATTTCATTTCTACACACTCTGTAGAGATTAATTTAAATGGCAGTGTGCAAGCCTGTGCAAGTTTCCTGCTGCTGGGGAATCCAGATTTTAGTTGAGCTCCAGGACAGAAGATTGAGCCTGACTACCTTTAATTCCCCATGCTTCTCATTTTTCCTCCTTATAACTCAAAAATAAATGATTTCTCTGGGAAAAAGCCACAAGCTTTTTGGCACTCAGATTCTTCCTCAAATACTAAATATAAAGGTAGTTCGTGCTTTGTAAGTAGCCACATGGAAGAGTGCTTGAGACTCGTGTGGTTTGCTCAGAAATACGTAACTCTAAAAGCAGGTCTGGGCCTACATTCATATTGCCTAGCTAGCTTTATTTGAGTATTCACTTTAATTAAAGTGATTAGATTAGGAGCCCTCTCATGGTGGGGGTCTCTCTGTAGTCACTGGAGGGAGACAGACTTGGCTCTAGAAGTGTTGTTTGTCTTTGATGCTGTGGAATGGGAATAGTCCAGCCAAGATGTGACCATTGGCTCACCACCTCGTGTGACACCTGGCTGTCACCCTTGTCTTGGAGCTGGGCCTTCCTCAGGGTGCTTGGGCCACACAATTCTTACTTCTGCTGATCACTGGACAAGCTTAGTTTTAAACTGTTTGCAATTCACTTTGGATATAAAAAGGAAGTAGTGGTGAATATATAAATTGACTCAAAACTGATTTGCTCTTATTTCTTTCCCAAGGAGTGAGGAAAGCTGTGCATTTGACATTAAAAGTTTTGTGAAAGGTCAAAGGAATGTGGGAGGAATTTTAGTTAACATGATAACTGCTGATCCATGTAACATTCTTAGAGGTTCAGAGAGATTTGTTTCCTTCTGTTATTTTCTTTTCCCTATTGATTTCTTGTTCAAGTAGTTGAAATACCAATTTAACTGATTTAATCCTGCTGTACTTGCAACATCTATGTGATGCCATAATATGGAGGGTGTGGATTACATCCGTAGGTATAGATAATTCCATTTACTGTGGATTTTCATGACTGCCCCTTGAGGTAAAGAAGCAGCCTTTGGTTTCTAGGCAGGGATAGTGAAAGAGGAATTCTGAAGCTAGAAGGAAGAAATGCAGAATCCTGAAATACCACAGTTTAGGTTTGAGACTGAAGTCACCACAGCATATTTTTTTCCTGCAAATTAGTTCTGCTGATTAACTGTAGCACACACATGAATAACATTTACATGTCCAGACCTCCATATGGTTGACTGTGCTGTTATTAGGCAATCTGGTTTTACCTCAGCTGTCACTCAGCTGTCACAAAATGTGCCAAGTCTGTACTAAGGCCTAGATCTTGGCTGGTTGTGCATGTGGGTGCCTAGAGATGTGCTGTTCTGCATTCTCTGGGCAGCAGGTAGCCTGGCTTCTCCTCTAAATGCTCAGCATTCCATGATACAAGCTCCCACAAGCACAACACTCAGTTATCCTTGCTCCTTCCAGACCTTCCCCGTGAGTGCCACTCAGTAGAAGGACAGAGAGGGAAGCCATAAAATCACTTCTATTAAAGACATTCTGGTGACTCATTCAGGTTACTTATACAGTTGGAGACAGGCAAAAAAAGAAAAAAAGGAAAAAAAATCAAGGGATGGGTAGACACTTGATTTGCTCCTTCCAGACCTTCCCCGTGAGTGCCACTCAGTAGAAGGACAGAGAGGGAAGCCATAAAATCACTTCTATTAAAGACATTCTGGTGACTCATTCAGGTTACTTATACAGTTGGAGACAGGCAAAAAAAGAAAAAAAGGAAAAAAAATCAAGGGATGGGTAGACACTTGATTTTAATGAGCATTTCATGTAGCATATTTTTGACACAGATTACATCTTGTTCTCCTGTTGCAGTTTATATCTTACAGCAAAAGAAGCATAGGAATCTGTGGATGTTCAGGTGTTGTCCCCTTACTCCTGAATAGTCTAGGTAGAAACATGGATGTTGTTTGCTGTTGTTTTGAGGGTGAGGTGTTATTACTTGGCTGTAAGTAGTCACAGTAACACTGCTTTCCCATGACTATTGAATGGTTGGTGCTGAAGGTTTTTTTAGTTCTGGCAAACTCTTTTTGTTTATTTTCCTTGTCAGAATTTGTTCCCCTCAGACTTTAAAACTAATTTGACAAGTTAGTCTATAATTTAATATGTCATAAACTGGAGGTGCTTCCACAATTTTGGTGCAGAATCTGTGTTGGTGCCTAATAGTTATATTTGCTCTGCCAAATTGTTTTAATGCCCTAAATTTGGGACATGCTTTTCAGCTGGTGTTGCTGGCCAAAGCTTCTTTTGGGCTCTTAAGGCATGTCTAAACAGATGGGCATGGACAGCTGTAAGCTTCCCTGTCCACTCTGCGAGCCAGCCAAAATCAAGCCAGCTCTGCTCTGGAAGTTGTAGAGCTGCATTTGTGAGATGCTGTGCCCAAGCATTTATCTACTGCCTCTCTGGCAGAGTGTCCAGGTCTGAGCTGGCTCTTGCCTGTCCATCCTGGAACGGGGACAGGGATATTCATGCCTGGCTCCATTCTTCATGTGTGTGTGTGTGCCCGAAGGAGTCAAACCCTGGCTCCTGTGGGGTGTGCAACTGACTTGACTTGACTGTTGGTGTGAGCAGAGGCTAAAGGGTGGCCCTTTTGTGTGTTTCAAAGCAAAAGTGAAATAGTGAGTAGTGCTGGCTTTTTCTCTAAGCCCCTTGCCATGGCTGTCACCTTTAGGACCCCTCCCATGGAGGGGTGGTGTGGCAGTCCCCAGTTCCTCTTTGAGCACCTCCTTGGGTGGATTTGTTAGCTTTAAAATGCACCATCATTTCATAAACCTTTCCAGTGCCTGGCCTGAAACCACAAGTGCAGGAAGACATGCTGACTGCCATACTTGAAACAAGCTCATTTGAATGCCAAACACATTGTAAAGAGCATGTGCTGTCATGCACAAGGCTTCTCTATTCACAGTCTTTTCCCATTTTCCACATCTTTGTGTGCCTGCCATCTGCTGATGTGCCTTCTCTAATTTGGATTATAAGGTCCCTAGGATATCACTCTAACTTTTAATATCTTTCCTCTGAAACTTCGTTGGTAGTTATAATAACAATAGCTAATCAGAAGAAATAAGACATTGATGAAAGCTTTTTTCTCAATGATCTGATATTTCTAGTTTGATTAGGTAGGCAGGCACAAAGCTTAGATAGAGGTACTTTCTGCTTCAAGGATAACTTGTGGTAGATGGTACTTCTGGGAACTTTCACAGAGGGCATGTCAACACACATGACTATAATACTCTCAGTTGAAGCATTTAGTGCTGTATAGCACAAAATGCTGCTGAGAGAAAGAAAGCATTCATTGCTGATACACAGAATTTGGTGCTGCTGCTGCTGTTTTTTGCTTTTACTGTCCCAGATGTTCAAAATGAAGCTTTTGGCTGTCAGCTCTGGGGAAATATTCAAAGGAGCAAAGAGCAGCTAGCTCTGTAACTCCCACCAAGCGTGAGCATGTGTAGAGAATGTAGATTGCATTGAGTAGAGTAATAAAAAAAGTCCAAACTATTTTCTGGGCTTCTGATTTTTGAATTTTTGCAGTGTGATGTAAAAGCCAGAAGGACACAAATAAATGTCTGCTTAAAGGATAAGGATCAGTCCATAGGTACTTTTCTCCATCTGGCTTCAGGAGGAATTGCTTATGCCATGTATATAGGCAGACCATGGACTATCTAATTAGGAGAGTCCAGAATTGCAGAATTCTGTATTATGTTTAATCTTGGATAATAAGAAGCAATACACCAAATGATCCTCTTGCAATTCGATGTCATGCTCATGAGTATGGAATTTATCCAAATCTATAATTTTTGGGAATCAGTGTTGGAAATTGAAACCAGGCAATAAAAACGTTTACTTTCCTCTGTTAACATTGGTTTCTATTTGCCTCCATATGAGCTAGAGAACTTGTTTTTTCTTTGCATTGTTTATATCTTAATAAAAAGGAAGCAAGAGCTGTCACTGGGTTTGATTTACACAGAGAGCCTCCAGATGAGCATCAGATCTAGTGGAGCGTGTCCCATGTCACATAACCATCCATCTCCTTTCTTTAGTGAGCTGGGTTTCTGCTTCCTTGGGATGTTAGATTTAAATCAGCAGGTGAGACAGGCACTGTTCATTTTGACTGTGGTTTTCTCCCTCCTGTATGATGGTGTCAATATCAGCTTTTCTTGGGCATTGCAGCAGCATATCAGCACAGGAGGCAAAACACTCAGGTCTGCTTTTAGTCTCAGTAGGTCTATTAGAGATAGAGAACAGAGTTGTCAGAGAAGCTGGATTGATTTCATAGCCTAAAAAGAAAGGAATCCTATTATGTCAGTTGGCACAGCTTTATAAACCTTGTTTTATGAGCATATTGTTTGGTTGTCTTTTTGCCATGCAGATTCTTAACCTGTCTGAAGTTTTCTGTATTCCCTAGTTCTTGATCCCAACACATCTGTTGAAGTTTTTTACATGTGTCCTCTACTAGTCTCCTTCAACAATTGTCTATGGGCTTTTTGTTTTCTTTCAGCCCGTTTGTTGCAATTTTTCAGGCTGACGGGCTTTGTGCATGTTCAGAAAGATTTGCTTTCAAATATGAAGTAGCCAAGTCTTTACTTACTGAACTTGAACTTGAAAAAATAGTTCACTTACCCATACAAAATTGCAAGCAAGCATTTGCTTTCAAAGCAATGTCCTTTTGTGGCTTTTTCTCATATGCTCATTAAGCGCTGTGAAGTGCCTAGGAATAGAAAAAGGGATTTAAGATGCTTTAAGAAAAGACAGCGTTCTTGTTCTGTTGTTATTCATTTGTACTTGTTAGTGTGTAGAGATCCCTTTCAGCCCCACTGGAATTGCTACCATCCAAATAAGTCGTAATAGACAACCCTTGTCCCAGAGATTTGCCAGGCTAAAGAAATCATGGGCAATGGTCCAGAGAAAGGGACAGCAGAGAAATGGAATTACTTGGCTGAGGGCACCCAGGATTTACTGTGATCTGAAGAAGAGGGAAATGTGTGCTTCTGCCTGTGCCAGGGCTCTGTATAATACTGTAAGCCTGCTCCATTATTTTAGTGCAGAGCTGAACCCCCCTGCCCTCATTAAGGAGCCACTCATGGGGGATGTTAGTTGCAGAAATTAATATGTCTTTTTTCTTAATTTTATTATTTTAACATTAAATTTCCTCCCAAAATTATATTTTAAAAGCTAATTCTTACATTCTGGGCTGCCTGATTCACCTTGAGGAATCGAGTTCTTTGCAGAGGATTTTTGGATTAGTAGATTTTTGTGACTGAATCAAAGTAGGGTACGTATTCCAGTGTCCCAGGACTAGGCTCCATTTATGAAGCCACATGCTTTGTCAGATAGAACTGGACCAGTGGGCAGAAAATGCCTTTCAGCATTGGGCAGGATGATTCTCCTCCTTATGCCAGGCTGCAGAAGGTTGCTATCTTTGCTGCAATCTGCCAACACATGGAATTTTGTTGCTGAATGAGTAATGAAAAAGAAAACCAAACAATTTTACACTTATTTCTTGTTATTGCAGGAGCACTTTGTCCTCTGAATCTCTTTACAGAGAGTGTAGGAATTACAAGGGTAAAATGTGGATGGCTATACAAAATATATTTATTTGAGAGGGTTGTGTGTGTGTTTGAATACAAATTAGAAATGACAGTAAGAAGAAAATTCCCTATCCCTTCGCTAAGATTATTGAAAATCCAAGCAGGACAAGATATTTCCATGCTCAGTTTCATGAAATTCATATATTAAGGTCTATCCTGGAAAAAAATAGGACTAAAACCACCAGGCTTTTGTTAGTGGAAAACTGGTATTTATTTTGTATAGAAATAAAATACTTGAGCACCATGAAAGCCTGGAATTCAGAAGCACAAAGTCATCAAATTCCCTTTGCTATCAAAGGAAAGCTGATACACAAATAATTTTAACTGCTAATCTGCTAAGGATGCTGAGTTTCCTGTTCATATTCTTTGGTCTACAAATAAGAGTGTGAAAGGCAACACGGCCAGTGGAGATACCATTGCCTATCACTTGGCAAACACATGATTATTGAACAAACACAGATATCCCCCCAAAACATAGGCTCTCTGTGTGCTCAGACAGTGGAGTAGAGGAAGATGGGTGAATTACATGACTCTCTGGGAGCCAGAGATAACAGAAGTGCTGATGCTACATCAGCACTTCTGAGCACCCAACAGGTCTGCTCTTCTTCAGAGTGATGCTGCTCTGTACCATGCACCAAGTCCATTTAGAGGTCATTGTCACGACCTCTCAAAAACAAAGCAGAACGAGAATTTTTTGTTTGCACGTTTGCACATGATTGTATTTGTGCACAAATGCAGTGGCAGACAGTGTTATGCCTCATTCTCTTTGAAGTTACAATGAAATGAAACACAGATGTGAGGAGGTGATTGCACTCACTCATGTATCTTGTCTGTAATAGCTATGACTGGGATGACTAGCAAATAGAACTTGCTCAGGTGCCCTTATTCCTGGAGGAACACAGAAATTGCCTTGTTAAGTGTGCTTAGAGTAATACTGCCCTGATCAGTACCAATTCTTCAAAGTGAAATAGTAACAAAGTTTACTGTACTTAAGTAACTGATTTTTGATTGCCTTAAAAATCTAAAAAAAACCTGAATTTATTTTTCAGTTGAGCTCCAAAACCAGATCAAATTCAGAGAAAAGATGGGTTTTTATGGCTTTCAAACAAAGGGGCATTTTGAAAATATGAGGTAAAAATATTTTAACCTTTTTAAAATGCAATTATATTACAGCTCTATATTTCACCCAGGTAAACTTGAATTTGTGAATATCTATTTACATCAGCTGCTCAGGTCAGATCAGGTAAGCTTTGTGCTGTATGGCTAAGTTATTTGGATGAAAAATTTCGCTAAATCTCGAAGAAAACAAATTAAACCCTAAGAATATCACCCCTAACCTTCTGCTTCTAGCTACTACTTTCATTTTGAGACAAGACAGTAGTTTATTCAGCTTTTCTATCACTTGTCTCTAGGCCAAAAATTTCTACATTTTTTTCTAAATAAACGTGGAGATAGTAATTTTACTATCAGGTTGAATGCTTTATATAGCTCTTCTAGGCTTGCTGACATAATGATGTCTTGTGGCAATACTTTTCCAAGATTAGTACTGTAGAATGTAAAAAATTATGTTCTTTCTATAGATTTTCTTGTTTCTGTGAGCAGTGCTTTAGAGATTTAAAAACTGCTATTGGATTTGCCTATAAAGATAACGAGTTTTGTTCCTGTGGCACCAAGTATGAAAGTATATTCATTGTTTATACACAGACAGTAGAGCTAGAAATGACAACTTTGAAGTGTTGACAAAAGCAAAATATTTGTACTTTCCCTGGCAAATGAGGGCATATCAATAAGTTTTGACTTAATCTCACAGTACTATATGTTCATATAAGTATTTTCTGAGCCTTGCTCAGGAGCTGTTGTGTCAATCATCACAAAAAATTCCTTTGCCTTGATAAATTAATTTATACCATATTTTGGTGATATTGCAGGGCCATTCTACACAGGAGAGTAGTTACTTCAGATCGAGTTAGCAGTATTTTATTTTTGAGGGCAAAATTATGTTCCCTTACATTTGTCTAAAAGCATTACCTGGAACCAGGAAAAATGACTTTCCTGCTTGCTGGTCTGTCAGACCCAGCGCACATGTTGTCACATCTGTGTCAGGTGAGCCTCTCCACATATTTTGTCCTGGAGCATCTAGTCATGGTGGGCACTGTTTGAAGTCAAAGTGGAGTGAATGCAGCTCCAGACTTTCTCTGACAGTCCACAGACAGGGCATAGCTAAAAGAGCACACAACTTGAGTGCAGTAGGGCCAGTCAAGGGACTGTCTGCTGAGATAAATTTAGGATCAGGAATTAAGCTTGACAGAAGATTAATAATTTGCCCTGGAAACAGCAGAGAGGGTAAAAATGGCATCAGAGATTTTGCTTGGTAATTTTGGCATCCGGGAGTAGAAATCTGAGAAAAACTTCACATGTTGGGCCTTATGCATCAGGAAGAGCAATATCAGCTGTCTGATACAACCCCTGAGGTTGGTATCGTGGTGAATATTGTGCGGGGATGGCTGGCTTCCTCGGGATCTGCAGGAGCTGATTGATAGAGCTGTCACAGCCCCTTATGTGTCAGAGCCCAGGAAAGCCTGTGAGGGAAAATTTTAATGGTGCTTGTCATCAGAGAAAAATTTTGTGCTTCTTACTTCAGTGGTCCTGCTGACACCATCAACATAGGACCATGGCGGGCTTTCTCTTGTCGGCCTGATCTTTATTGGGGCTTCTCATAGATCCTTTTCACTTGATGTGTCTCTTCTGCACCATTAAAGGCGGTGACAGGACTCCAGCTGCTCAGAAAGATGAAGTCTAACAGCTCTAGAATATTCTAGCTAGATACAAAAGTCATGAATATGTAAGATTTAAATAAATGTCATCTTGCTTGCAGGATGAGAGGAATAAGGAATGAAGTGTTTACGTAGGAGTTTTGCTGGTTTTTTTTGTTTTGTTTAATTTTTTTGTTAATGTACATTTTCATAATTTGTAATTTGCCTACATCCACAAAGAAGCTCAGTGCTGGTTCATGTTCACAGGCTGGATGATGGAGGGTACGTGCTGGCAGAAAGGTTGGTGGGACACAGGTTTATGCTGAAGAAGAGCAGTGCTTGTCCCTGAGGAGAGAGGGCAAAGCAGGGCAGGTGTAGTCCAGCAGGTGAAGGGGTTTACAGGAGCTGCAGCAGTGGTAAATCCTGCACAGGGAGAGGAGGTGGTGGTGAGGACTGCAAAGGCAATGTGTCATGGGTTCTGATTCCTTCTTGTGACCTTGGAAATTGAAGGCATAAGGAGAGATTGTAGTACGTGTGTTAGAGATGCTGTGCAAGGCATAACAGAAAAGATGGGAATTTTTTGAATCCAAAACCCCTTACTTCTAAGAAAAAAACCCTGACTGTGATTTCCATGGTCTCAGAAAACTTAGGAAATGTGGATAAGCAAAGATGCGGGGTTTTTTATAGTTTTGTGATGCCACCTGCAAATGCTTGAAACCAAAGGAGATGTTCTGTTCCCAGCTGCCATGAACCTGAGCACTGCAGAGGTGCTGTGTGCTGTGGAGGCTTTTGTGGGTAGTGGGAGCATCAGCCCCTCTGACCTCACGATCATGGCTGAGTCCCCCTGGAACAGAGCACACTCCTGGGGTCTGCTGCCCACTGTTCTGGAATGTCTGGGGAAGCCCTAACATGTCTGCCCAGCACTTTTGGTGGCATTTATATCTTATATTTTATATATAAGTGTTGCTCCAGTTTGAATCTGTAATAAAAGCGGTGAACCCAAATACCTTATGAGCATGAGCCCAAAAATAGGAAAAGGGCACTAGGTTGTCTTAGGGAGCTTTTCAGAAACAGGGCAGAGTTTTTCTTTTTGCAGTGAAGCAAGATTG
>NW_008236196.1:525732-533507 GCF_000691975.1 Corvus brachyrhynchos | reverse complement strand
TAGGGAAATATCTAGATGAAAGGAAAGGGAGAATTTGCTGCTGTGTGGACAGGTGGAGGAAGCCACATCCAGGCCTACGTTTCATCTTCTGAGAGATGTCACTGACAGGGAGCAGTTCTGTGTTCAACCTCCCTGCACTACAGGAGGAAGAAGTTATAGGTCCTACTGCAAACATGCCAAGTAGCAGCAGCAAGTAAGTTTAGCAGTAGGAAATTAACCAATTGTACCTCTTTACTCACCATGATAAGGGGATATTTATAGCTACTGTGAAAAAACTATGCCTTCATAAAAACAAAAGTAGTTGTTCTGATTACTTCACTTAATATTTGCTTCTTCTTGACAGTGACACCTATGGAACATTTGAATGCTCTATCAGCTTGTCATTAAATTAATATGGTTGCAGAGTTTCGTTTCATATTGCCAAAGGTTCTATGAAAATAAAGCAGTTCTGTAATATGTAAGCATGTGGCAAAATAGTGATAAATAGACTTCAAATTTAAAGATTTTGTTTTTTCTGGTATAGCTTTATGCTGCTATTTAAAAAGTTGCTTCTGTATTTATTGCCTTTCCCTTCAGAGTGAGTTCCTTGAGATGCTGCAGTGTGATAGGACGTTTCCTTCAACTTTTACGAAAAGTTTCCATATTAAAACTTGGCACAAGTGTATCAGGGGATCTGTCTTGCTGTCAGTTTTGAAAAACAACTACTTTTTGAAGTCAGTGGGGATATCTGTTGAACAAGGTGTGGCATAATATGGCCTAGGGCTGCTAAGTTGGTCACTTGATAAATGTTACAGGAAATGTGTTCTGATTATTGCACTCCTGCTCTTTTTGCTAAGAGCCTTACTACCAGCTTCTTCTAGTTAATGGTTTCCCTATAAACGTGGTCTTTCTGCCAGACTGGCATCAGTTGAGAAGAGGGAGGAGAAATTAGTCTGACAGCTGTCCCTCTTGTAGAGCAGCTGGTACATCTTCAGCAATTATGGAACACCAAAGAGAAGGGACAAGAGTCCCTAAAGAGGTAGCTCATCACACTTGGCATTTTAGGGCAGGTACTCAAGGGGGTGTATTAGCACTGCTTGACTGACTTTGAAAGAAATCAGGCAGCTTTACTGTGTCTTTCATCCTTGCAGATAGTTCCAATCATCTGGACATAGTTTGTGATATTTTGTGCATTAGGGTTGATACTAAATCAACAAGGATTCTTCTAGTCCTGGAAACTTCCACAGAAGAATTGGAAGACTGAAGTTGTTTCTGTAACATAATTACTTCTAGCCTCAGTAGAATGGCCCGTGTGAGCATCTGCATATTGGCAGAGCTGGCAAGCAGCTTTAGCAAACACATTACTGATTTTTAAATTGCAGCTTGAGCAGTACAAAGATGAAGATAGCTCTTAATATTTTGGTCAACTTCAGGAACAGGGTGTAGCTTTAATATCCAATTCCTGCTTATTGTGATCACTTCTTAGCAAAAAGCACATGTATTTCCCAGTGAAGGTCAGACACGGAAGAGGTTTCACTGAAGTTATTTGGTAAATTCTAGACCAATAAGTCCCTGAGGTGAAAATTGTTGGAACCCAGGAATGTAGTCAAGGAAAGCGATTTAGTGTAAATTTCCTCCCTTTTCCCTCTTTCCAAAGTATCTGTTTATAGCCAACTTCTATTGGAGAAAGGAAAATTCAGTTTGACCATTCTTAGAGTTTTAAGACATCTACTTCTTCTACTGCAATCATTAGTCTTTTCCCTTTTTGGCTTTTAATATCACAACTGAATAGTGGGATAGCTAAGGCAAAGTTGCTTTTGCCCAAGTCCATGGGTTTGTGCAGGTAATAGAAGTTATTTTTCAAGTGTAATGAATTAGAGAAAGGGAATTAAGTCCTGTCTCCATGGAGGAAACTGGTACACACGGCCTCACTCATGCACAGCTACATCAGAAGCCTGATGTAAAGACAATGTTCTGTAACGAGAAAAGGAAAGAGAAGAATCAAACTTAAAAGTATATGTGGTTCTTCTATTCTGATGCAACATTGTAGGAAACAATCCCCAAAACATGCGCATATACTCACCTTGCTGGGGCTTGTGGGGTATCAGTAGTTCTTGGACCTCAAGAAATGTGGTCTGTGCAGCAAGTCTCACTTTGAGCTAGCTGGAAAAACTGAAAATATTTTTTCTTCTTCTTTTTTAAAAAAATTTAATACAACAGCATAATTTTTGAGAATGTCTTTGTTATAAGGTGCTTTCAGGTCCAAGGAAGATTTCTGATCACATTTGTGAATAAAAAAGCTGAAAAGACTTTGTGTCTCCAGTCACTACTCAAGATGCAGATAGTCTTAAGTTCAAGTCAGTGCTGTTATTGATGTGAAGTAGGGATGTTGCCCACGTCTTTCACTTAGTAGGGAGGTCTCACACTTTGCTGTAAAATCTAATACTTTCTTCAAAAGAAAATGCAGTTTGCATTTCACACTGAATCAAGACACACGCCCTGCAACAGGCCGATTTGTTGACTTCTCTGTCTGCTTCTGCTCTTCTCATTTTCAGTGAAATGTCTTACTTGCTTTCGGAGCATCTGTAACCACAGATGTACCCATGATATTTGCTAGAGATTAGTAAAGCTGGAAAGGAACTGATACCAGCTTACGCTATGTGAAAACAAGGTTGATAGGCTTCATAACTTCTCCCTGACACCTGAGTGACTGATTTTTTCCACATAGTTCTCAACATAGCAAGACACCAGCTTTGATGTGTGTGTTCATTCCTGTGTTCACCAGTGCAGCCTCATGTCTCTGTTTCCTCACTTATCTGTTAAGTGTAAGTTCACATTCAGTTGTTTCAGCTCCTTTCCACAAGAATATCTTCTCAGTCACTTTTTCAGTGCCAATAAAAATGGGATTTTCATCTTTTGTTGAATTTTCACATGCTACTGCATTCAAGTAATAAAGAGAATCTGTTCTCTTTGCCCTTGACACTTGTTTTATAAAGGGGGTACACAAGAAGAAACTAGAGCCAGCTGTTCTGAAAATACAGAGCTTTAATGCCACTGGAAGAGTTATGTCCACTTTTACAATCTCATGGCATGCCATAAATGTTTTTTCCCTCTGAATTAATATATTTGAAACCATTTTCCTGCATTCTAATCCTTGCTGTAGAAAGATAATGTTTCCAAGTGTTGCACTCTAAGCAGCTAATCACTTGCTCAGCTTCCCACGCTTTAGCTTTTAACCTCTCTTTTCTGACTGATGAAGATAGTTTAATTCTGGAAGATAAGGTTTTTCTACTATAATATATATATAGAGAAAGCAGCTTTTTGAAAATCCAAGCAGACTGGCACCTGTAAATGTTTCACTTCATAAAAGTATCAGATGAGGAAGGAAGATTGTCTGAGTGCAAACTTGAGTAACTCATTAAATGCACCCAAAAAATGAAAGTGGTTTCTTGATGTGACATTAAGTTGAGATTAGTTAAAAAAAAAGCAGCTGCTTTGCCAACAGAAACAAAGAATTCAACACTTTCCCTTATCCTCTCGTCAAACTGCTTCTTAGTCTTATCTTTTAATTAAACCTGAACTTTAAAATACATGTGTCTAGCCTGCCAGTTTATTAAATGAAATATCAATAGGAAAACAGTATTCTTGTCAATTAGCATTCAGTATACAGGTTTCTAGTTGTTAATTTTTTCTCCTTACAGGATGGACATATTAAAGGTCCCAGTTTTGTTGCAACTCAGTTTAAAGTCATCAATTAAGAAACAGAAATTACAGTTTCGTGCTCAAAATGTTTTAGTTTCCACTAGAATTATCTTCTACTACAAAACCACACTCACCTGCTTTAATTTTGTCTTAAATAGAGACATTACTCCCAGGAAATGAAAACTAGATTAGCAATCTCTACTTCTTATCAGTCCTCAATAAGGAACTCATAGCATCTTCATTCAAAAGGGAAAACTTGATTTGATACATTTTCTCCAATTCCCAAATAATTTTTTTCTATTTTTTTCTATTTTTTAAACATTTTTTAAAGTTATTTTTAAAACTTTTTGAGGAATTGGGTCTCTCTGGGGAATTGGAGATAAAATACAGTGAAGCCAGTTCTACCATTTATTGAAGTCCAGTTTTCACAAGGTTCCTCAGATGAGACTGAATGAAATCACAGATGACCCCCTTAATTGCTACGCAAGCTCACGGTTTTGATGTAGGGGCAGTTATTCATTCAAGGAATGGAAGTAAAACCCATGACTTAGATAACCAAGCCCACAGCATTAGAACACAATTCTAAGTACTTAATGTCAAAGAATGCATTTTCTGGCTACAATGGCTAAAATCCACATCATTTTAGGCATGTCCCAGCCCAGCAAAGGACTTAATTCTGCCCTAAAATAAGAAATGGTGATGGGATCAGTGATATTCTTGAAGTTAAATGTATACTTTTCTAGGTAAAGCCTCAAGTGCTTATAAATAGTAGAGAAATCACAAAGCAATCAAATTAGTCCCAAATTACTGGATGGTCAAAGAAAGAATTGAGTTATAAAAAACTTAGTGTTCAAACACATGTATGCCCAATGGAAATAAAGCATATATTTAGAACTCCGATGATCTAAAATACTTCCACCACCATGAAAATATTAACTATCAAGGCCACCTTTTTCCTCAAATATAGATGATGACTGCACTTTCTGTTCAGTACAGCATTACATTGCAATTTTGTGCACATTAATAATGCAGCATGGGTGTAATGTTATAATGACTTATAACCTAGAATAAACATAGTATATTGATTGAATACAAAATGATGTTATAAGCAATGAGGCTAAAATAAGCATCTAAGAAAGAATTCATGATGGAAGAAAGCAAGACTGTTTCTAGGAAGTCTATGCAAACATTGGGAAGGTGGTTAATTGGTAAAATGAATTGGAATTAATTATGCATGAATCCTGTGGCAAGTACAGCAGCACTCAACTCATTAAGAAATCATAGTTTGGAATGCAGGATGATGTTCTGACTGCATTATATCCTCAGTGTGCTTATGGCCACTTTTCAGAGGATTGCAGGGTAGTTTTATAGAGTGCACTGTCATCAGGAGAAATACCTGGGATTTCAGAAGCATTTGGGAAGTCAAGAACCCTTTGAACCTGTGAATTCCCTGACTGATGAGTGAAGACAATATGCTATCTTTAAAAATAGAAAAGGGATAACACTCAAAAAGTGAGGTCCCTGGGAAAATTTACAAACAAATAACTAATCAATTTGCATTTTAAAAAATCAGGAGATAATAAAATGATAAAAAGTGCCATTATAGGTTTTTCAGAAAAAGATTCTGTCAAACCACTTTAATTTCCTTCCTTGACAAGGTAAGCAGCATAATATCTAGAAGAACAGAAAACAATAAAAATAAGATGCCTGTATCTTAGTATTGCTTTTTTGACACTGTTCAATGTGACATTCTCATGAGCATGGTAAAGAATTATGGTCTAGCTGTAACCACTGTAAAGGGGATGTACAACATGGATCAAAATTGCCCCACTTTAATTAATGTGAAGTACTGGGCTTTACCTGGGACATGTCTTTTTAGGGAAGGAGCAGATAGACAGCATATTAGACTGCAGAAAATGATACAAAATTTATAAAGAAAAATCTAGAAATGTAACTATATAAGCAAATATTCCACTATGGAAGTTAAAGAGTTTTCTGCATTGCTAATTAATGACAGGAAAAAAAAATATTTGCATAAAATCAGATTTACTTTGGATATTAAGAAATTCTTCTAAAATGTTATGGAGGATGAATTATTGGGATGATATATGTGGTGTGTTCAGAGATTCATGGAGTCACAGAACAATTCAGATGGGAAAGGCCCTTAAGAGGATATTTGTTCTGACTCCCCATTCAAATCAGATCCAACAAGAACAGGTTGCCCAGGATGATGTCCAGTGAAGTTCTGATTATTAATTTTTGGTTCTAGAGGTTTATACTGAGTTAAATACAAGGTATAGACAGATAGATTCCCTTTATTTTTCATTAATTACAAAGCCTGGTTGGTATTATAGGAAGGGTTAAGGAAGGAAAGAATAATTTAGAAATAGAATAGAAGAATATTTTAGAAATGCTCATTATTTTTTTAAGCAGTATATCTCAGACATGCACCCTGTGATAAAGC
Organism: Corvus brachyrhynchos; assembly: GCF_000691975.1. Lineage (NCBI taxonomy): Eukaryota > Metazoa > Chordata > Aves > Passeriformes > Corvidae > Corvus > Corvus brachyrhynchos. Next base: position 527,362 of record NW_008236196.1, on the reverse strand, counting down.
TTTGGAGATATAGAAGGAAATTAAAATTACCAGGACATTGTTTAAAAACCACTCAGTTCAAAGAAAGCTTAATAGAAGAAGCTGAATCTTCTGCTGTTGTGGGTTTAGAAGACATTTGAGATGAAAATTTTAACTATCAATTATTTAAAACAGAGGAAAGAAGAAAACTGAAAGGTGATATGTGTGCTTTGTAGATGCTTGCAGAAAAAACCAAAACTATTAGCAAAAATATGTGCAGTCTAAAATGAGAAAGAAAAGTTACAAGGAAAAAGAAATTGAAAATTCAAAATGGTGGAAGAAGTCCTAATCAGCTGCATGTGTTCATTTTCAATAAAGATGTCTAATGAGGGCATAGAAATTAAATCAGAGGATTTTTGCTGGAAGCAAAAAATAACTAGCAACAAGAATTAAATGAGAGAGCATAGAGTAAACAAAGTGATGTTTGATGAGAATGTTTCAAAACAAATAACAAATATGCAGATTCATACAATATGCACAGAGAATATGAAAATAGTGAGGAGAAGAAGTCTGAAATTTCAGAAATTATATTTTTCAAATTCATGGGAGCCAAAAAGGTTGCTTATCACTTTTGGAAAAGTAGATTTTATAGCTATATAAAAGAGGAGCTGGAAAATTACATCATAAGTATGGTAATGGTCAATTATTTGAGAAAATATTCAAACAGAGAAGAAAGGAGAGTTGAAAATATTGTGTACTATTTTCTTCCCTTATCTGGATCAAAATCCAGCTTCTCATAAACAAAGGTTAATTTGTGGTGGTCCTCATCTGGTGCTCAAACCCCCCGCACCTGGGCGGTGATCTTGCACATCATCAGCAAAGCACCCGCTGCTTTTGTAAATGACCAATTGTTTGGGTCCTTATCCATTAACATTCCAGTCTCTTACAAATGGTTAACTGAAGTAATAATGGTACTTTTCTGTCATACTGAAGGCAAGATGAAAAGCAAATGTTGCTTTTGAGTTTTGGTTGACCAGATATCATGATGGATCTTTAATGATGCAAAAGTACTTTGCCTTCAGACTAGAGAATGAAGATTTGGTGAAACATTGAGGAAAGAAGGAAAAAGTCTTGTAGATACAATTAGGATATTACACAGTGTTTAGAATATAATTTTCTAGATGGGATTTTCTACTCAGACTGCCCTGCTCAATCTTTTGTAATGAAATGTACTCAATCCCATTTTCAAGATAACATTTTGGAACACATCAATTACCACGATTATCTGAAATTAATTTGTAGTTCAAGGAAATGTATTATCTCTCTTTTCCAGGGCTGGATTACCTTTCCTGGGAAAAGAACAAATGACTGCAAATATAATATCTGTTAATCATGTTAATACATAAATTGAACAACTTGCCAGGATTGTATTTATTATTTTGCTCTGCAGCCATAGTAGGTATTTCCTTCAGCTTTCCTTCACAGATGTATATTTCTTCAGCCAGCTTCGAAACAAGAAATATTGCCTATTTCTGTAAACAGTGACATGTCTGCAGTCTTGGCAAAACATTCATAATTTGTAGTATGAGAAATGAGGAAACAGAAAATCCTTAAGCATGTTTTACACCATCCTACCATTACATCCCTCGAATCATTTGAGTCCTCTGCTCAG
>NW_008236196.1:525480-525717 GCF_000691975.1 Corvus brachyrhynchos | reverse complement strand
ATAAATTTTTTTAATATCATTGACCCTATGGTCACCTTCCTATTTAGCTTCATCAATAATTTTTGGAGAAGATTTGACCTAAAATGCACAGTGTTTTAAATCCTTCTTGTAATCCTTGTCTTTCTAAACATGCTTATAGGAGAAGGTGGTAATAGCAGAAGATATTCACTCTCTAACTGTAATGCTGAGCCTGCATAAAAACTAATTTTGGTTGCACCCTTTGCCTGATGCCTTTTT
>NW_008236196.1:500869-525430 GCF_000691975.1 Corvus brachyrhynchos | reverse complement strand
TCCAGAGAGTGTGCCCACAGGCTATCAAAATTAATGGTTAAAGCACTCACGAGCAAAAATTTCAGTTTGGGTCATGCTGAATATTTGGAAATATTTGATGGAATCAAAACTGGAGTGGAATTCACTAATTCATTCTTTCTTTCTTGTGCTTATTTTGCTGTCTGTATCTTCTGTCTTTGTATGGTCATTGACAAAGAGTATAAAAGCAAGAAAGACTTCAGCCCGAGCTTCAGGGGAACTTGCCCCTCTACAGCTTGCCGCCTAGTTGTCATTAGTTCAAAAACAGTGGATTTTTTCCTCCCATTAAATTATTTGCCTTCAGGCCCCTGTGCAGTCCTCACATCCCCAACAAACCAGTTATATTGGAAGCGTGCAAAGAGCATGACTCTGAGAATAAACTGTGAAGAGCTTGAAAAGAAATATGGGCATCAAAAACCACATAATTAGATCCTTGTCAAAAATTAATACAAAACATTAGACCTGGAATTTAGTACTGTCATCCAATACAGGGAGAAGAAAAAAGCATAAATTAAAAAGAAAAATATTCTGCTTGTAAAAGTGTCTTTTAAAACCTACTCCCTTGCCTGGAGGAAACATTGGGAAAAACCATGGGTGTTACATGTTCAGTATCCATGTGGCAGATAGAGCTTCTTTACCAAAACAGGTTCCCTATCCTAGACCAAGGAAAAAACCTATGGCTGTAGAGAGCTCATAGAGTTGGGTGTGCCAAAGCAAAGCTGAGTGAATGCAAACCAATCTTGTTGGAAGGCCTTACAGAAGTTTTCTAGGCTTGAAACCCTGAAGTACTAAATCAGCTTTAAAGTGGATTCAGTGGGTCTCACAAATTTTTAATAAATTCAGGTACAAAATAGACTGAAGAATTATTCCTCAAATAAAAGAGTAAAAGCACTATAATCTTGATATCTGAGAAATAATCTCTATCATAAAAGTCACTCCTACCAGATGTCACCAGTCTGTAAGATTTAATTATTTATGAAATTTGTTTTTTGAATACTTTGTTTCCAAATTGTGTTTCTGTATCACTTGCAGTTCTTCAGTTTCTTAGCTACTTCTGTACTCTTTGAAATCTTCTATAAAATCCTGTTAATGTTTTGCTCTTGCGACTGCTGGATTTCTTTCTTTTGATGTCACTATAACCTACTGTTCAGCTTCTGGGTAAGAAGACTTGAGACTAAATGGGAGAGAGGTCTAAGTGTGGGTTTAAGAATTTGCATTCCAATGGAGATGCAAATTGCCTGTGATTATAGTTGAGATGAATGTCAAGGAAAGAAGCACTGGTACAATCTTGGGTTAATGTGGTGTGTCCAAATGTGTTAGCAGCAGTGAGCTGATATGAATATTCCTGTAGTAGGATGACCCTGGTTTTGTTGTGAAAAATGAATATAATAATTTATCAGACCTGTAGACTCATCACTGATTTTTTTTCTTTCAGTCAGAAGAAAAAGAAACAATCCATCCTTTGATCACCAAACACTTTTTTTTTTTGGTGGAGGTTTACTGTGCTGTTTTCGAAGAAGAAAACAGAAAAGTATCCTAGCATCACAGGAACAAAAATAATTAATTACTATGCCATGTGTGAGTGGCTTGCCCAGCAGACTGGCTCTCTCCTTCTGAGCCATGGCAAGTGGCATCCACCTGGGGCCATGTAGACCATTCATGAAAAAGGGAATTACAGGGATCCCAGCACTGTATCTCTCAGTCTGCCTTGAAGTCCATTGAATCTAATGGAAGGCTTTCTGAAGACTTCAGTGGTATTTTGAACACATTTTTCCACATGCTTTTGAGTGTAATGGGTGTATGTAGGTGCTCATGAATATCTGTTCCCTGAAGACATTCTGGCAGAAATTTCCTTCAGGCTCTATACCAAAGAATCTTGGATGTGATTTTAGGTTCTTTACTCAGGCAAATGCAGAAAATTCATGAGGTCTCAGGGGTTTGTTCCTCCAATTTTCACAAATATTGGTAGTTCTATCATGGTCTGCATACTGCAATTTAGTGATTATATCAAAGGAACCGAAGTGCTAATCCTAGTTGAGCTGTTGACTGTGTAATGAGAGGCTTCTAAAGTCTTTCAAAGTTACTGAAACAGGTGTTGTGAGGGATAAGGACATCAGACCAAAGCAAGTAAAAATCATATCACAGAAGCTCTGCTTCCACAGAAGCAGATTTCCTTATGCCATCCAAGTTAACATGTGGTTTCAGAACCTTTTGTTGTTTTTAAAATCAATCTCCTGCTCCAACAAAGTTCCAGACTAACAAAGCCAGAAAGTGAAACTACACAGACCAAAAATTTACAATAGCAGTGGCAAGAGCACTTATCAACCTCTTTTGAAACTACTAACTGGAGCACTAACCTTTGTGTTTGTTTTTGCGAGACAGACAAATATCTACTGGGAACTAGATGGAGGTCATCCACACGTTTCATATGGGTCACTGAATAACAATCACAGGGTAGCAACTTTCATTTCGAATCAGTAATGCAGAGGTGAAAACCACCATATTTCATTATTAATGCCACAGGTGTTCCAGTCCCTGCCTTCGTTTCTTTATCCTACTGGTTCTGTGAACCCCTAAGAACCTGGTCACTTTTAGAGCAGAGAAGGCTGCTTTTACTGGCATTGAAAAGGGATTTTGAGGGTTAAAAGTTGTCTGTTCGCAGTTGCAAAAGATTCATCTGGAAGAGAAATGTAGTGTGTATGAAAAATACTTTTCAGGGAACAAAGGAAAGGAATATATAAGAAGAAAGAGAATAAGCTATATTATTTTTACATTATAAGAAAAAACTATAAAGTAATGAAAGCAAGTAAATAAAATCACTGTGAAAACCAGAAAAGTAATAGTAAAGCTTCCTTCAAGCAGATGGTTTGTTTTTATTCCAAGAGATACATAAATGTTTTATTATTACCTAAATTCACCTTTCTTCATTTTATGGTATGAGAGGGAGGAGAAAGACAGGAAAAGGGAAACTAACAGCTATTTGAAAACACATTGATGGAATATGCCATTTCAAAGAATCAACAAAATGCCCAGGACTGGATATTGTTGTGCAATAGGCACTCCAGAGTACTCGGTTTTCAGCAGGCTTAATTCTCAAGAATTCAGGCTCTGATAACTGAATTCTCATATAACCCCCTATGGGCTTTTAAAGATTGGGACAAAAATATAAGCATCTAATTATAACTGTAAAACAACTAGAGTTTATTGTTACCATTTTGTTATTATGATGAATTAGTTTTCAGTTCAGGCAAACCCCAGCTATCCTTATGTTGCCTTCAAATGACAACATATGCTTGCACTGGTGATGCTATGAAGTGAGGCAGTGTGTTTACTGCAAGTCGTGGGATTTTCTTCAAAGAGAAAAAAGTCTATCCAAATTTTAAGTTTCCCAGAGTGAAAACTGCAATAAAGAGAGCAATTCCTGGGGTATTATTTCTTCAAACTGAAACTCATCTCCCTGCTGGCTGAAATAATTTACCAAAATTCACACATCTTTAATTGTTTCTTTTGAGGTAACAAGGAGACCTTCCATGTTGGTGTTTGAGAGCTGTGTTTGGACCTTTGTGTCTGACAATGGACTGTGAGACTAATATGTCTTAGTTAAATCTGATTTTTTAATATCTTCCTGCCTGTTAGCCAGATGTGCTTCATTGTCATATTTATTTACTAACCAATTTTGTAAAGACAATGGAATGGAATTGATTTTTCTAGCAAGAATCTATTCATGCTGTGAAAGATACTTTTGGTCTTGCTTTATTGCCTCTCATGTTGTGAGGTGCTCCAGGTGTTTAGAAGCCTTGAGAGCTGAGCCTCTAATGATTTTCAAGGCACCCCTAGAGTTCACCTAGGTGAAGTTTTCTATGTACATCAAGTTGTCAAACAAAATCACTCTTCCTGCTTCCCAGTGGTAATAGAGCTCTGAAGCTTCAAAACTGGGTCTGGCAGGAGGTACTGAGTGCCTGGTCATTTGGGTGATGGTGAGGCAAAGATCAGTCTGCATTCAGTGGACTGGGTTTGCCTCAGAGTTTTGAGCTCACCTCAGTGTGCTGCCAGAGTTCAGCGCAGGGTTTTTCCACGCTGGTCAATGACATTTTGAGCTGCCCGCCCTCTGCACAGAGGTCAGTGTGCACACAGCAGTCCCTGGAGCATCACAATATGGTAATCTACTGCTCTAACAATCTTTTGGGGCATGAAAAGTCTTTGTATTTAAAAAAAAAGTTTTTCAAGGGACTTTCAGCCGTAAGATAACCAGAAGCAAAAAGGCCTTTTCTAAGATCTCTCCTCAAAAGAGTATGTCCCTTTTCATTTTGTTAAATAAGAATATATCATATTTGACTAGAACAAATGAATGAATTTTATAGGATTTAATAACTGAGCCAGTGACTCAAAACCAAAATTCTTTTGACCCAAGGAGAAAAGAAGTTCCAGAGGAGCAATAACAATAAAACCAAAACAGCAGTAACACCACCTCTACCAATAACAAAAGAAAATAAATAGGTAATAACTTTTACCTAAACCATATTAAAGATCATAAATATATTTTTAACATTTTGTTTTCAGCTTAATATTTAGTCTTAGACAAAAACATAAATTTCAATTGCTGGAATACACACCTTAGCAATATACTTTACCAGGGGCATATGTTTGTTTTTCCACTCTGACATTTTTATTGGAAAGGTGGGTATCTACTATTAGTCTGTAAACACAGGCAAGCAATTTGTCTACCTCATACACCTCAGTAATCAGTCAGTGTGGGACCAGCACAGGATTTTCTGGTTTGCAGAATCACCTTGAGGTGTTATCAATCAAGCATAATCAATCAATCATCAGGCAATACTTTCAAATTTTTACACAACCTCACTTTGTTCCTGTCTTCCTCCTATGCTCACAGCAAACAAAACACTGTCAACAAGGGCCTTTTTGCAGAATAAACTGAGAGCTGAAAACTTTTTTTCTTCTAACCTTTCTAATCAGGGCAGTACAGTGTGTTTATTAATATCTGTTGACTTTTGAAGATAAGAAGCATAAAACATTTTTCTGTGTCTCAATCTCTAATTGTCACTAAACCTTCAATAATTTCTGAAAAGCAACATAGCCTTTAAGTGTTCTCTTTTAAAATCTAAAAGAGAAGATTGCTTAACTTGGAAAAAACACCTAGTAAATCCAGACTGGCTCCCCCATTGTTTCTTGGCTTTATCTCTCCTGCTGTTTTAGATTTTACAGCAGAATGCCTAAAATTTTGCTCTTTCCAGGACTCTCATTAATTTTAGCTGCAACTAAGGGTCAATTCTCCAATTCCCTGCTTTTTGCAGAGAGGTAGCTTATGGGCCAGCCTATGCTCTGTGCTAGGCAGGATGTGTTCATGACCACTCATGAGGTTTGTCTTCTCGTCTCCAAGAACCTGATACAAGCTTGAGTCTGGTCGTGACAGGTTCTGTACACATAGGAAGGAATAAGTGCTTCCAGCTCTAAATAGGTGTATTTTTAGATGTCAAGTAAATGGCACATGTGGCAGAAGGCAATAATCAGCCTTTCTTGGAATCTTGCTGTCTCTATTGGCTACTCTGATATTTCTCCACAGACCTTCATTTTACTTTATCTCTTTACTGTGTGCATAACTTGAAAATTGTATAGTCATTTGTCAGGTCATGTCCACTGGTTTTCTCAAAACTGGAAAAGAATATTCACTAGGCACTGAAAGGTGCTTTGGACATTGTTGGGTGTGCTGGATGCCTGCAAATTGAGGAATACATGGTAGGTAATATGCTGTCCCATCCTCCAGTTTTCTCTACTGTTTTTTGATGCTGCTGCCATGGAGAGAAAGGGGGGACCACAGTCTGCCTGTAAGCCTGCCCTGTGTCAGTGAGCCTCTCTGCTTCTCACAGGGAAATGCAGGCTCCAGACATAGGGACAGAATTTTTCTGCGTCTGTTTTGATGCTTGGGGGGACACTGTCATATCCAGACATGGGGAGAGAAGGACGTGAGGCAAACTGAATGTAGCTTAATGATTAGGGTGTTTTCCTGGGAGGAAAGTAACCCAAAGTTCCCATTTCTGTGTTTTATTTTTAGCTCAGTATTGGACTCACGTTAAATGTATGCAAATCTCAGGGAATGGGGTCTGAAACCCCAGCTCCACCCCCTGTAATTGCTGTCCATCTCACTGCATGGTTTCTGCTGTCTTTGGATGCACAAAAGCCTGTCAACAACACAAAGAGCTGAGAACAACCGTCCACTTCCCTTTTCCCTATTTCCTCTTTGTTCTTCCCCTTATACCTGCCGAGGTACTGTTTAGAGTGCTTTTCTAGAAGCAGGGGAGAAGAGAGGAGATGGGCATAGTGCCATACCCCTCAGAGACACATCTCTCATTTCCTTGCTAGCAGTTATGATGGATATGTATATTGTAAAGTAGAAGTACACCTGTGTGCACATGAGGAGAGGACGGGGGGAAAAGATGTACTGTCCTCCCTTTTAATGATTTTTTTTTAAAGCAAATCCAGCATTCCTTCATTTAGTGCCTAAAGGCTTTGAGCAGACTCTATACCAAGTGCATTATTTTAGAGAACTGTCCCTGATATCTCTCATTTGTAAGTCACCATTTATTTAAAGGGTTTTCATTTATTTTGTTCACATGAATAAGTGGAAAGCTCAATTAAGACCTTTGTAGAGCAATGCAAAGAAATGCTACTACTAATTAAGCTTGCATCAGAATTCAGGCTGGGAACACTTAACCACAAAGCTGAGGAAAGACAAGTAACCTACTGCACTACACACCACACATGAAGCAGAAGTTGTGTCTGTATCTGCAAGGTTATGCCTACGCTTATTAAAACCTGATGTTATATTGCATTTCTACTTTTTGTACTTTTAACACAGGTGAGGAAATGGCACTTGAGGAAGAGTTTGAAAGGTCTCTTTTTTAAACAGCAAGTCACAGAATCATGGAATGGTTTGAGTTGGAAGTTTTAAAGATCACATAGTTCCAGCCACCCTGCCACAGGCAGCGACACCTTCCACTGGACCAGGTTGTTCAAAGCCTTACCCAGCTTGATCTTGGTTGGACATTTCCACGGATGGGGCATCCATCACTTCTCTGGGCAACCTCTTCCAGTGTCTCACCACACTTATTGTAAAAAATTTCTTCCTTATGTCCAGTCTAAACCTATGCTCTTTCAGTTTAGAAATGCTTCCAGTACATAGGCACTAAGTATTTTTCTTGCAAAGGCTGAGTGAGTACTGTCCTCATGGTATGGCTTAAAGCACAGTAGGAAGCCAGCTCCTCCTGGCTGGACTGAGACATTTGTTCTGAGGTGACTTATACACTGGAAATTTCATCAACAATCTATAAATAGTGGGGCATGTTGGTGGTGAGGAAGACCTGGTGTGACGTGAGCTCTTGACTGCTGAGCAGATGGCAGGAGGGAAGCTTAGGCATGTGTGATGGTCATAGAAGGAGTAAGATGGGTTTTCAATTAGGTTATTAAAAGGGCTGGGTGAGGGTTTCAGAGAAGTTATGAGACGGAAAGATATCTAAAAACAAGGAAATGAAAGGTGAAGATTTCATCTGTCTTACTCAAAAAGATCCCTACACCAGTGCATGCAGACAGAAAATCACAGCTTACAGCAAGGTACAGGGGAGAGTCTTGAGTTCATTCAACTTCCAAGGAGAGACTTCTGAGTAATGAAGTTGGAAATACTTTTATAGAAATCTGTTTAAGTTTTTCATCACCTTTCTGTCCAAAATTGAGTGCTGTGCACAAATAAGTGTGATACACTTGTGCAGTGCCTTCTAAAGCAAAGGAACCTACATATAGAATGACTTTTAACTACCACTTTAAAAGGCACGAACTGTATCTGAAGTGTATTTTCAGTGAAGCTTTTCCGTATCCAAAAGAAATGCAAGTATTGCCATATAAACTTAATGAGCTGTGTATTTACTGATGATATTACCCTGTAAATTTATAGTTGGCTACACATTGATTGTATTCTGTTTGGTATCTAGAATTTATTGGCTAGCAACAGAGGCTATGAAACAGAGTTATCATGGTCTCAAGTTGAGCCTAACTATTAATGTCCTCTTAGTGTCTCAGATTACATCCCTGCAGGAACTAAGAGCATGACAGTGACTGTGATGGTCACATTCTACCAACAAGTTAGGTACATGCCCTCAAGAGAAGAAAAGCTTTGCATTTTCTGTCATGAGTGGAAAAATGATTTTACATGGACCAGTAAAGGTAGAAACAGTTGCCATAGGGTTTAAGTAATTTATGCATAGGTTTTTCAATTGTTTATGTTGGACTGTCAGGTGGAAGTCAATGTGTAAAAATAATTCCAGCTCAGCTCCTAAGAACAAAACTCTTGAAACACTTTAGTCAATAACAAACGCCCAAATACAGGAAATGACAAAGTGACTGTTGCAGGAGCATCAACAATGCAGTAAAGGTGCTTGCTGAATTAGACAACTAGACTTTGTTGGGTGTAGTCAGTGGAACAGATCACTTGATTGTATCAGCAAACTGAATAGTAATTTGTTCCAAGATTTACCATTAAGTAAAATAATGTATCCTAGTAGTTCAGAAGTTTCATACATTGTCAAAAATATAGTCTAATGTACTAGGAGGGAAAAAAGTTACAGCTTTGGTTTTCCCATGATGTGTGACATTTATACATTGCATGACAACTTGTTGGAGGTAATTTTTAAGTTCGTGAAAGATTATAAAGATAGGGATGATGGAGAGTCACTTTCAGTGTCTGAAGACTAGTTATATTTCTTTCATAATCTGCTTTGTGGTACAGACTTGAAATTAAAATAGTCTGATTTTCTATGACCTGAAATTTATTACATAATGCATTCTTTGAAGGGTCAGCTACAATAAAAAATTGATGAAAAATCCATAAAATTTACTCCTTATCTACCTAAAAAGATATCATGAAAATGCAGAAAAGGTACAATTATGTTTCTCGGTGTTATACATCAGCCTCAATGACTTGACCTCATGGTTTTCCTTTAACTGAAGAAGATTAGCTTTACTTGATTCAGACACTTTCTTTGAAAAATGTTGACTTTTCAGGAAATTGCAAGCATTTTCAATGATCAACAAGCTGGATATGGTGCTCTTTGGTATGAATTATTGTTCACTAAGAGACTCAGGACAGAGTCTGCACTTGCTTCAGAAGTATAAGTAGTCTAATGGTCTATCTTCAAATCTTAGTTCTTACAGTCCTTTTAAAACTCACAGAATTTATTAAGTCCTTTCTTACCTTGTAATGAGCACTGTGAAAGATTTCTTCCTTGTCTAAACACAGTACAATTTGCCAAGCTTTCCAAGTATTGATTTTGTTGAAGATAAACTTCAAATTAATGTTTTTCAATTGTACACGTTAAGAGCTTCAAAACAGATTTCAAAAGGAAGACTGCCTCCTTCATCCTATTATGTTCCTGCAGTCTTTACTTTCAGAGGTTTCTCAACTCCCTTTCAGTGAATAAGTGTTGACAGTGTCAAAATCTTTACAAAATTGAGCCCTGAATGGGCTCTGAGCTCTTTTTTTTTTTTGTCAGGCCCTAGATTTGCAGAGCCTATGGTATAGTGGATACAGAATGACTCCTGGCGCTCTGTCTCAGGTGAAATAGCTTTGCACCTCAGAATACTTTGTAAGCTCAATTGAAGTGACAGTGTTTGAGATACCTCTAAACTGCTCAGAAGAGATGACTTGTCTCCAAACCTTATTCTGACCCCTGGAAGAGGTCACTAAGGACTTTTCCATCTTTGCAGTGCACAGTGAAAAGCAGTTTTCTTCTATACAGACATTTCTGTGTGCATCCCAGACTCACAATGTGCAGGAGCTGGTCCACAGCTTCTCACAGCACAGCATTGCATCACAAAGGTAAAAAAATCTTAATTGTAACTTTTAGCTTTGTTGGGTTTCTACTGGTTAGTGTATATGGACAATTATTCCTTATGTCCTTCTTATCTCAGTTGTTCTTATGCTCTGAAGATTCATGTTAGAATTACTGCAGCCAAACTATCAGATGCAGCTGAAGCCTTATGAAAAATGTTTGCTTTTTAAAATAGTTTCTTTTCAGATCATACAGTACCAGAATTTGCCCCCCGCCACATTTTTCAAAGTACTTATGTTTCTTTTCTCTGGTTTTGTTTGGAGTAGTGTTTTGGTCAAGCATTTTAAAACAGATTTAAAAATCCCAGACAAGAAAAACTTTGACTCCTTTGGACCTCCTTCAGCAAACAGAACAAACCCTGGTATTTACTGAACAGCTCTGCTTTGTACCTCTCTGGTGTACACATTTTGTATTGCCAGAAAAAAATGTTGTATGTTTATTGTTTTATTCTCTTTGCAACTAGGCAATAAATGTTATCCAAGACATTTCCATGCACCTCCTGTCTTCCCTGTTTCTCTCAGCCTACTATAGCAGCTAAAGCAGGTGTTTGGTAAGTTTTTCAGAGGGTCTCAGAAATGCCTCTCTGTTTCTATCCCTCATTACCATTAATTGGAATAAAATTCTGGCCCCACTGGCTACATCTGTGCTGCTAAGTAACATTAGGCCAGGGACCATTTCTTGGCTGTCAGGCCAAATGACACAAGCTACATCCAAACTCTAAGGCACTTGACCTTCTGCCTCCACTGGGCCCCTTGTGGCTGTAAGGCAAAATTGTTATTTTGTTTGTGTTTCCTTTCAGTTTAAAGGATTTGAAATAGTGTGGGGAATATATAGCAGCCTTTGAGAATGGTGTTTTTATAGCAGGAATCTGAAATAATGCTGCATGCCTCTGGGTATTGCATGAAGGCAACCTGAGAGTGTGAAGGTGCAAAGCCAAAAAGAACAGTGTTGGAATAGTGCTTGGCTGGGATTTCACCCTGGTTCACGCCAGGAGTATTCCAAGGGAAACTGCAGCTGGACAAGAGTCTTGGAGATATTTTCAAAATGTGTCTACCAGTTTAGCAGAAGGGAATTGGCAGTCATTGTGCACTGAGCACAGACTGGCAAATACGCTGAAATGCGATGATTTCAACTCCTAATCAAGGATTAAAGGGAAGCCAAACAGCAATGAGGAAGAAATTGGACAATATTTTCTAGATGTATTTCTAGGTTGGGGTTGGTTTGTTTGTGTTTGTTTTTGTTTGTTTGGTTTTGTTTGATTTTGTTTTTTTCTGAAGCCTAATTAGAACACTCTGCCCTCACAAATTTCCAGGGACTTAGAGACAAGTTTGTCAATTCAACAATCAACATTAATAGGTACAGTTGACCTTCATTCATTTATTTCTTCTGCCTTAGGCAAGGTGTAGCCTTTCTTAATAAGTTGGTGTCTTTAATCTTCTCCTGTAGACTACCTCCAGCCTGAGCTCTGAGACCATAATTCTGATGATCCTTCACAGGTACTGGTTACATTTGATTTTAGTATGAGACATAAACCTTTATCAGAGGTAGGGAGAAATCTAAAACATTTGGATTGCCTCTCTACAACAAGTTCGAAATTTCACTTTTTTGTCTTCATGAAGTTGAAAGCTTTATGTCCCTGTATTTTTTCATCCTCCTGAAAGTAAATTCTAACCTTCCTCACATCTGTGCAGCTCAGTTAATTTCAGTGGAGCTGCAGGTTTTTTTTCAGTTAGTTTTGCTTTCCTCTCTTTGGCTGTTTAGTACTGCAAAACAATCTGATCCATAACCCTCAGCTATAGGCTAGTCTGAAACAAAAAAATGGAGAACAGAACAAAAGAGAATGTCAGCCTGGAATGACACTAATTACATTCTTTTCACTGGACTTTACTTGCAGTTCTTTTAAACAACAACAAAAGTTTCTGCATTCAACATACTGAGCCTGATCCCTGTCTCTTACAGTACCCTAATGAAAATCAAGAGGAATTCTATTGATTCCAGTGCAGTTAAATCAATGTAAGAGAAATTTAAATTAGGTCCATTGTAGGCAAGATATAAGGCTGCAACCTGTCAAGCATTTATGTAGTCCAACAGCTCTCTGTGTAGCACAGAATAAACAAATGCAGAAGATTCCGTATCCTAACCTGTCATGGCAACTGCTCAGAAATTAGCATTCAAGAAATGCCTCACAGCATGAAATCATTCAGAAACTATACTGGGGTGAGGAAAAGACTATATGTATTGTTAACTCAGAGTACATTATATCCCATGTGGAAAGTCAAGACTATTTGTTATATTAGTCCAGAAAAATGTGGTTTAAAATGAGCAATGAAATGCATAAGAAGAAATATAGTTGAGATGAAACAGCGACTATGACTTTTATCTTTTTCCCTTGTAACTATTCACTCTTTCAGGTCAGTGAATTCTCATCATCCCTTGCTAGCAGGTGGAAATTAGATTAACATCTGGAAGGAAGAAAATCTTGAAGGTGTTGCTTCTGTCTGATACTGCTAATGAGACTCCTGGACTCAGCCACAGTGCTAGGGACTGCATGTATGTGGTAGAAGATGGTCTCAGTAGGGTTTTATTTCTCATCTTGTGATGTCCAGACTGTTGTATGCTCTATGCAGGAATAGGAATTTTGTATGCCACAAAATAGCCTTCTAAGACACCTGGCATGGGTTTGTAAATAGAGGATCAGTTTGTACAAGAAATGCCTTTTTCTCATGATAAAGAATCAGGGAAAAGGAAAGGAACCAGAAATAAAAAAATGTGCCATTGAATACAGAATGGTGAGAAATTCCATCTAATTTGATAAAAGAAATGCAGCTTTTGTGACACTGGAGTATGTTTGAAACTCTTCTTTTTTAACAACTCCTTCATATCAGTAAAAATCTGCTCCCCTTTCCCCAAAAAAATCTGAAGCCTGATGGAGGGATTTTGTACCAATAAAGGCTCAACTTTTCCAAATATACCAGATGTTATATCAAGGAACACAAGTATTTACCTACTAAAGTGATCTCTTAAAAAAACCCCTAAACAAACAGCACCCTCCCCTTCTTTTAATTTCCTTTGCATTTTTATTTCCTTTGCATCATTTGCAGTGAATGCTTTTCTTACTAAAATGAGTTTTCATTTTGAAATTTAGCTCAGGTTTTAAAAGACTCAGAAACATTTTAAATTGATGAAATTATAGACAAAAAATAATCTTGAAATGAAAGATTTACTTTTTATCACATAAATAATATGTATTTGCTTGCCAACTCACCTGCAGTTTAAAAACCCTCAATTTTTTCTCACAGTTAATTTTATTCTTAATTCTCCAATAAACAGAAAACTCTATAATTTGCACAAGAATTATTTTTATCATACTTTCCTATGTCTCTCTGTAGCTCTTCTTCTGTGTTCAGAGGCTAGGAATTAAAGCTGTTTTCTGCAGGCTGTTTTCAAATCCCTGTGTAATGTGCAGTCTGTCAGTGAACTCTGCAGCACATTGACACATGCAGAAGAGCTTTTTTTGAGATGCTTCTTTTAAAAAAAATTTACCATATCTCTGCTGTGTTCACTTTTTCCATTAACTCACCCTGATGGCCCCACTAAATTCAATGCTAAAGGTACCTTTGATTTCAAAAGGATCAGGTTCAAAGCTACCTTTGATTTCAAAAGGATTAACAGGATCTGATCAGACTGGTGCTGTGGAGCAATATGGTGCTAAATGTGCAGGCTGCAAATAAACTGCTTTTCAGTAGGATGACATTGTACACTGTCTCTTCCATATCATCAAAGAAAACTCATCAAGATAGGTGTGAATATGTCAGCTTTTCCTCTTTGTTACCACTGCACTATTTTGAGGGCAGTAGTGGCCTGTAAGCCAGCTGAATAAATGCTGAAAAATGAGATCGAAGGAAATTGTGGAGTCAAATGCAGATTTTCAGCCACACCAGTTTTATTAATATCAATGGGGACTGCATAGTTGAATACCCATTTTACCAGGCTGTAATGTAAGCCTTGGGGACTACTTCTGTATTCCTTTTGCTACGGCCATTAGAATTAGAAAAGGAATCCCAGGATTCTTTTGGTCAGGCTGTAGCAGTTTGTGCAATAACTGAAACAATGGAGACCTGCCACATCAACAGGAGGCTGAGCATGAAGGAACAGAGGTTTTACACCTAACTTAGCGATGGGTCCTCGTGAGATCTTAGACAACACTTGCAAATCTCTGTGCACCCCAGACTTTATATCGAAATACATGCTTCTATTTGCAATACATTTTGAAATGTGTGAGGTACATGGAGTAAGGTATATGGATAGCACAAGATGTCCCACTGTCATTAATTATCAACATATAATTTGAAAATTGATGGTAGACCATATTCAGAAGCAGAGGCATGAAGAAAGTAATGGGACAACAGAAGGAGATGGGCAAAACAGTTGGGGATAAAAAATTCCATGTGTTTTTAAGGAACAGCATAAGTCTTGCAGACTCTCATTTTACTCATTTAAACTATCTTCAAAGAGAAAATTTCAGCCTTAGAGGAACTTTTTTTTTTTATTAAAAGTATTTATATTTGCTAGTTTTTTGGTAAAACATGTCTTAAATTGTCTAGTAAGTGCAATTTCTCTTTGTTCTGAGTAAACTTTTATTTCAACATGTCCTTAGATCTTGAGGAAATGAGTGATGTTAACTCCATTTGTAAGTACTAAGGATCTAGCTCCTTTTATTTTTATAAATGTTCTTCCAACATCATCATTGCTACTTTCAACAGTCCTTAATGACACCATCATAGCAGAAAAATAATATCTGATATTTATTCCTAACGTCAAAAATGTTCCTTATAATGGCAAGCATGTTCTTCTGTGAATAAATGTATTTTTTGCTTTTTAGTATGGTTTTGCAAGTGTGTATAATTTGTGGAAATATTATTAAAATATTAGAAGGTAATTTTTTGAATTCTTATCAAAATCTTGACATCTTAAGTCAAGCCTTTGTCTGTTTCAGAAAATAAGAGCATTTGTATTAAACTTTAAGGGTTTAAGATGATCTAATCAGTGCCATCTAGAGAAAGTCAGTCAGTAGTTTTGCTTTTGGAAATGAGACTCATGAATCCTTAATTTTGCCCTGGATGGAAGATTAATGAAGTTAAATGGATAAATGTTGCGGTGGCAAAGTCCACTTTACACCCCCCACATTACTATTACATTTACACCCCCCACACCATTGTGCTAGAAAGTTCTCCCTTTACTGAGATCCCACTGGTCACTGGCCCTCTCCCCCCTCCCATCCCTTCTCCCATTGGCCCCTGTTAACTCACTCAACCTTGCCTCTGCCCCCTAGCCCTCAGACCATTGGCTTCTGATGCTCTGGCCGCCTTTGGGAGCTCTTGGGATAAAACTGGCGTGGGCTTTGTTCTTGGTTCTTTGCCTCTGTTCCCTTTGACTGTGTTGGTTTCTTTAAACACCTCGGAATTGCAATCAGAGAGCCCCTCTCGCCTCTCTGTCTCCAGTTCATGCACAGACTGTGGGTGTGAGCGGCTGTGCACAACCACCTGTGAAGGTGACATCGTGTGCACGCGCAGGTGCTGGCAGAGCCGCCTGAGCGTGTCCATGAGGGACCCAGCAGGGACAAACATCGATCCGCCAAAGCTCTCGTTCCATAGATAAAAGCCAGAAAAGAAAATAAACTAGCAGGTCTGTAGGTTAAAAAGATTCTTGGTAGAGTCACTGAACTCAGAAAGAAAATTTTGTTAATAGTTCACAAAGTGTGTTAAGGAATTACTTAAAATTGCATTAATGTGGTAGTGGTATCATCACCTATCATAGAAACCCTCCAAGAAATTTCTGTGGATATTTTTTTCGCTGAACTCCAAACCCAAGGAAACATGTAATAATTAATACAATTTTCTTGCTGTTGGCAACATTATTATGTATTATCCTTGAAATAGTAGGAAATTGTTATATACTTCATATGTATTGCTAGATAGCTTCTAGCAAGTTGCTTAATTTAGCAGAAGAGTGTAGTCACCTAGGACCAGCCTCCCAGCTTGTACCTAGTGAGCCACAGACATGAGGAAATGGGCTTGCTGGCTTAACAATGTTTACTCTGAATCTGGTGTTCAAGTTTGCAGACAGGGTAGGATGTCTGGTGCTTCTCCAAGATCAAATTCCAAGAAATGAGCTCAGAGAGCTTAAAAAAGGAAAGGAACTAAAAATACATCAGATGCAGAGGCTTTTATGGAGTAGACACTAAAATCTTCTGCTTGTGAGCAGTCTAAAAGTAGTTATCTAAGGAAGGAAGTGCTCCTCTATCTCTGCATGTGACTGAACTGCAATAGCCTGCTTTGGAAGTGGCAAAGGAATTTCTTTCCATTACAAGAAATAACCCCCCTGATATATCTGTACCCTCTGCAAATGATTCTAGTATTAGTTGGAGTTATCCATAACGAGTGATTCTCATTCAAGTCTTTTTTTTTAGGCAAACAGTGGAGCAAAAGGATTACACAGAAAGAAGAGACTTTCACATGAAATCTTAGTGAGATCTTTTCATTTTAGGCATGATGAGACCAGAGGAGCAGGAAAAGAGAAACTACTAGCCTATGTTGTTATGTCTGTCTATGTCCTGTAAGAAGATAATGCCTAGTGCTCATTAGTTCTGAGTTTTAGTTTGGGGAAATGCTCCGAAACATTGCTGAATTCTGATGACAGACTTGGTGTTGGACCCCAAATCTCAAAAAAAAAAAAAAAAAGGAATCTGGAGAACTTTAAATAGTTGTCATGAGTAAGACCAATAATTTTACTGTTTCTATTGTTAGCATTTGTATTATTGTGGTGACTAAGAATATTTAAAATCTGAAGTTATATTGGTTTATGATTTAGATAAACCATAATCTAGTAAAAAAATACCACTTCATTGGTTTTAAAACTAAAGCATGTATCAATATTGTATAACCACCTTGCAGCTCTTTAATCAGTTGACTCTTAGAACTGCTTTGAAATTTATCTTCTGAAAGAGATTTTTCTGCTTTTCTGTTTAATTTATTTAACATATCTTTGGAGTATCTTCTCCTGCCCTCTGAAGTTGTGTCCAGCAGCTTCATCTGTGCTAGTGTCATACTTTCCTGGAATTCCCCAGAATCTTTCCATGTTGAATTAGGTAAGGTGGTAATTAATGGTGATACATATTTTTGCCATGTCAATATGAGTAGCAGCTTCTTAGTTCTATTCATGATGAAAGGATTTATTTGTAATGGCATAATATATTCCTGCAGGAGTGGAAAACTATTTGGAAAACATCTCAAATATTTAGCTTTGACAACAAGTCTTATAGTGAAAAATCAGGGCAATACTGTATCAACATAAACTTTTACAGAACAATCACTTGCTGTTCAATAAATTAAACATTCATTTAGTTTAACTAATTGTCAAATGGCTTAAGTGTTTCTAAATATATATAGCATGGGCTTCTATTAATAGATTGAAATTTAGCAGATCACACCAATTCTAACCTTGTGGTTTTCAACAAAAGGTGAATGTGTCAAATTCCTGAATGAAGAAGATAATCACAGGAGTAGCATATGAGCCTGCAACAATGGTATGCAGGATGAAATTTTTATTCATCTATATTTCATGCCCTATATTTCCATCTATGCCCTATATATTGCATCTATATTTCAAAGGTAAAAGTGGCATTTCAGATCCATACCATCTCTTAAACTACTACAGAATTTGCTCATTGCAGTTTGAAGTTTTCAGTCAAACCATCTTGTTTTGCAGAACTTTTGGGACAGCTCACCAAAAATAATCAACCTTTATCTCAGTTTAGTGAAAAAAACCACTGTTTTCTCATTCCCTTGTCAAAAGGATTTCTTTATGCAATTTGTTTGGATGCCATTTCTTTTTATCCATCCACTTAATTTTTAAAGTGGTTCATCTGATAGGCATGACTGTAGGGGCCTGGATGCTTCCAGTTGAATTACCTTCTTCAGGGAAGAAATGATGGATGAATTCCATGTCCACTCTCTCTGTAGCTGATCAAAGTCATTTTTGTCTCACATTCTGTTTTTCATTGCAAAATTTATTCCCTTCAAGTGTGAATAACCCGTCATAGTTTTATGAACTACAACTCTTCTCTTTCCTCTCTTGATCTCCCTGAAAACATACTTATCCATATGTTGTTTAAGAGCAACTATGGTTATAATTTTGAAGGTCTTTAGTGGCGATTAATAATTTTCTAATTAGATGTCTGGAAAAACCACATAAAAGTAAATTACTTTTATTTTTATCTTCTCATTTGGGAAAAATCCTTAAACTTATTACTATGTGTCAGAATTCAACAAGAGAATGTCACCCAGCCATCTAAATAGTAAACCAATTAACTATTAAAGGACTGTGCAAAAAAAATGAACTGCAAAACAGAGGGACCTTTTCTAAGAAACCTGTTTTGCATTTTTTTGCTAGCAATGGCTTTGTAACTATTCAGTCTGCAATTAAAATATGCATTGATAGAAGAAACTTCCCACCTTGGTTAACCCCAAATTACCCAACTGACCTCATCATGGGATAATGAAATCAGTTTTCTATGTGTTGATAGAAAGACTTTAGTATTTGCATAATTAAAAAAAAAATTATTCCTTTAGCTTGGTTTCAACTGTAGATAAAGATGTTGAAGGCATAACATTTACAATGCCCTTTTGTAGTCATACATTATCTGTAAAGGTCAATGGAAACTGTCACATTGTCACTGTCCTCTCTGCCATTAGCAGCATTATCATTTTTGTCATAATCCAGTAGTTCTAGACAAAATACTTGAGTTAAAATCCCATTATAACCAGCGGTGTGCAGGCTTACTCTAACATGAAATCTTTGCTCCCACAACTTATACAATACTGCATTATGATATCATGGCTTAGAGGGTGCTGTAAAAACAAGACAGAAACAGTATGAAAATATGTTCTAGAAAGATCAACTTCCCTTGTAATTTGGGCCCGTGCCAAGAGCCTCAATCAGCACTTACTTTCAAGAGAACTTCTCAGGACATTGAAATTAAGCACACCCAAACACCTCTGAATCAGGACTTTGAGAGTGGGCAGAACGAAGAAAAGGGAGGGATTCATGCAGTGGGCAAGTTCTTGCAAGAACAATTATTTGCACATTTCATATTTATAATTTTACACGTTTTATCTAAATATTCATGTATGTAGATTAACAATCAATTGTATATTTGTCATGAGAGTTTGTTTGTAATCTATTTATTTTCTCTGGAAGAGTGACACTACAGTTCTGCCAACTTTAATTGCAACACACAAATATTGACATGCAGGGTTTTATCAAGTGCATAAAATATCTTCAGGGTATCCTGGGGGAATTGCTTACTTAGATATAGGAATCAGACAAAATATTTCTGGTCTAATTTCCTCTTCTTTTGTGATCCACCCTCGCAGTTATGTGAATTTTGTGAATTTCATAGAATTTTCTGGATTTCTCCTGGTGCACATATATTTATTTATATTTTTAGTTAGAACAGAGTAAATTCACTGAGGTACTTATACATACTCGTATCCTTGCTGGGTTTCTTTGATGGCAAGTGTCAGAGACAGGCAAGACATAGTGGGAATACTCCAGAAGTAACTGAAGTAGCAGAAGCAGCACAAAAAAAAGCATGTAAGCTCTCATGGAAATGAAGAGGGAAGGTTATTGATTGGCTGGAAGCAGAATTTCCTCCTCAGTTATAGTTTAAACATTATTTCCGGGAGTCGCTAAAAAACAGGGACAGTAAGTGACAACCTCTGGGCAGTCTCTTCTGAGGAGACTGGTGGAGTGAGGGAATGGGATTTAGTTCTTGACTGGACTGAAAGCCAGTAAGGCATCTGGCACTTGTCTGGCAGCTCAGCTCTGCCAGTGCCCTTTACTAGCCTAAACATTCTGTAAGTAAACATTACTGTGTACTTTAACTGATGTTGTGCCAGTTTTCCTGCAGTGTCATGTTTGCCTATTCTTATTATACTAATAATGCATAGTTCCATGACAGTAAACATTATACTGTGAATAAGAGGAATTTCTTGGCTTTTCAAATTACAGTGTCTATGTAACTATAATAAAAAGCTTTCAGCCAAAGGAATAGTGCTTCAAAGTTGGACCAATAGAGAAAATTAGGCAGGAAAGTAGAGGGGAAAAAATGGATTTTTGATAAATATGTTTAGTAAAGTAAATTTACTGGTGTTTTTCAGTAAAAATTAAAGATGGTCAAAACTATCCAGGAAAGATTGTAGAAAGATGAAACAGTAGGATCTGCATTGTCAGCTTTAATTTTGTTGAGCTCAAAGCCTGTGTGCATTGAGCAGTGTAGGAGTTGTCCTTATCTGTTAAAGTAAGAGGATGAACTCAGTGTGCCTGGCTTACCCCTGGGAGCAGATGTGTGAACCACAGTGCCCAGCAATGTCTAATGGTCAACAAAGGATCAAAGTTTACATCACTGATGAAAGCTCTTAGGATCCTTGTTGATAGCAAACATCCTAAACTTGTACTGTCTCCAAGCATCTCATTTTGGGAAGTCATGCAAGCTCCTTAGATACCTCTACAGAATGGGATGGAACTGGCCTCTCCACCACCCAGTCCCCATGAATACTTGGTATAGAAGTTCCAAGTGAGATGGCTGATAGGACCATGTGTCTCCGAGCAATGTTAACCTGGAGTTTCCCAGCAGTGCAGCATAATGGCTATTTGAAACACAGCCTTGCGGGAGACCAGCGTCAGTGAGCCTGGTGGAGGCTTGCCTGCAGTCAGAAGCTGCCTGTGGCATCATTTAAAGATGTTCCTTTTAGTTAATTTTGGCTTATATTTTCAGAAATGCATTCATGCATCTGCAGCATAGGAGCTGTTACTGAGAGCAACAGACCTCAGATCTGAAATGGATACACAGCCCTCGTCCTGTATGCCCCATTCACTGCAGCGTGCTTTTTTGTCATTGTACTTGCTTTCAGTCCCTTAGTGCCGAGTGCCTGTGATTTCCTGCTCTAGCAGGAGTAAAGAATGTCTCCAGTTTGCTAAGTGCCTGTGAGAAATTCAGGATGATGTTTGTCTTTTCACTATAGTCTGTGGTTTGCAGTTGTGCAGTAATGCAAAGGGCTTGAGCAGAGGCACATCAACAGGCGTAGGATAAAATAATGTTTGCTATGTGCTCTCAGTCATGTACTCTGTATGAGCTAGTACCTCTCAGGAAAGAGGGATGCTGCTGTTTCTTGTACTCTTATGAAAATATTGGTGCAATTAAAATATTTATGCAGACAGCAACTATAATGTGAAAATGTAAAGCCAACCATAGCCACCACTTGTGTAAATGTCACTTAAATATCATCCACTGAGTTTATTCTGCTGTTTCATGAGAACAAGAAAGGGCAAAAAAATGTGTGTGTCAGAAGAAATTTTTGAAAGAAAGCTGATGGGGAAGCTGATGATTCTCTTTCCAAAAAACATGTTCCATGATAATGGTCTTATAAGCTTTATGCAAAGATTAATCATATTGCCGTGACAAACGCATCAGAGTTTGGGAATGTTAGGTCATATGATTGAAGCATAATCATAGAGAATACAAAGACTCCATGAGAATTAGAGAGCTCTGACAGACAGAGAAAGCTAGTAGCCTAATCAAGGGCAATGGGACAGCTCCAAATGCAACACTGGCTTTAGTTCTGCATGCACAGTGTTTCCTTTTGGGACAAGAAGGATGTGAACTAGGGACTTTCAAACTAGATTTACAAAGGCAGCATATTCATCCTCTAGGACAAAGCATTACACATCAACAATTAAAAAGAAAAGGCCTTGGAAATAGTATTCCTACTTTCTAGGTTAATAAGGCATTGGTCCCACAGAATCCTGAGAAACTGCAGGTGCGAGTTTGTCAGATTTCCAGTTTTTGGCTTTGTGTATATGCTTTGAGCAGAGATGTTTCTTTCATCCTTTGCTTTCTTGGTTGGTGCTGGAGTAAGCTGGTATAAACAAATTTTCTCAGGAGAGTGAGGTTTTCTCTGCATGTAATTTGTATAGCACTGGTCCAAAAGATTTTCTGAATACTCCATGAGTCCACAGTGCTTACCATATCTCCCTGCTTTGAAGTTCACATGTTTCCAAGAGCTCACATCTGTTACATTGCACACTGAGCCTTTTTCCCTTATCTCCTGCATGACCAAAGTAAAGACTTCTAATCACTTTCTGCACATTTGGCTCTGGCAACCAAACTTCAGCATCACAAGTGTGATATCTGTAACCACCAGATGGCAAAATCTTTGAACATTTAATTTTATTTCCTGACCATTTCGGAGCATTAAGAACTCTCCTGAGAAAGAAATTGTTGTACACTAAAAGCAACATGTAGAAGAAGGACAAATGTGTAAATGATTTCTTAATTAAATCAAAACAAACATTTTCCTTCTGTGTGGCATGAGGGAAGCACTTTCCAATGTAGATGAGCTTTTAATACATACTGTGACATATTTAACTCAAAGCAGTAATGAATGTTTTATTTTTCAGAATGATCACTTTTATAAAAAGAGTGCACATAAAAAAGGTGGCTTGCCCATATTTGGAGGGAAAATGAAGCCACACAGGCTTGCTGGCATAACACGTAAACCAGCACATTTTATGTTATTAGGACTGGGTTGCTTTTACACATCTGTATAAAGGAGAGGAAGGAAAGGGGGGAGGGAACAAGTGGGGATAGGTTGAGCAAAGGTAAAAGGTGAATCACTACATGAGACTCAAACAACAGGAAGATGATGTTGTAACTCCAAGACAACACAAAATCTCTTGCCTAGAACTGGTCTTTTTCTGCATGCCATTATCTGATATTTTTTTATTTTGGAGAGAGAGTATATATGTTTTTTGGCGCTTTAAAATGATGAAAAGTGGTAACTAGCACTGAGAACAGATTCTGCTTTGATTGTAGATTCATGTTGCATTTACCTGCACAAAGAATACTTAAAAACTGAATTGAGGCAGCTGTGAGCATTTTTAGCATAAATCATATGAAAGATAATGGATAAAGATGAAGGAGACTATGGTTTTGGGTCTTCAGAAGTCCAGGAAAGGTCTTAAACCTTGAAAATTTAACTGAAACCCAAAGATTTTGTAGGAAGTTCTGGCCTTCAGAGAAATCAGTGGATTTTTTCTGTTTACTTTGGTGGGGTTTAGAATTCTATTTTCTTAGGGACTTAATGCATAGTCTCCAATATATGAAACAAGCAGATGTTTCCTGCTTTGAAAAAGTAAAATAAAATGGAAGTGATTACAGAACTAAGCATGACCAGCAGACATTGCAAAAATGATTCATGATACGTGTTATTGATGTGTTGAGGAGGGAAGGATTTTATATTTTTGATCTTATGCTGGTTATTGCTGTGTAAAGAGAAAGGGTGAATGAAAAACTACACGCCCCCATATCCCAACACCATTATGTTGTGCTCTGTTCCTTTGAAATTACTGTAATACTGCTCCAATGATCCTTCCAATTATTGAAATGGTGTCTTTCCATAGTGTCTTCCAATGTCACAGATTTTTGTGAGCCTCTAACAAACATATGAATTGAAGATAATTAGACAATCTGTGAGTTTTGGAGCACTGCAGTCATTATGTCCTTAGTGGGGAGTAGTCCTGAATACAGGAAAAAGAAATAAGGATATCTCAAAGTATGTTTATGTTGAATATGCGGTGATATACTTGTAAAAAAGATTTCCATTTTCAAAACTGGTTTACTTAGCAGGGGCCTATGGGTTGACGTGAAAGGGCTGTTTCTGTGTTTTCTGCTTTGCCATTTCGTGGTTTTCACTGCAGTCCCAGAAGGGTTGTTTGATTCTGGTGGCCAGTTTGCTTTTTTTTTTTTTTCAGCTAGAGCCAGCAGACTGCCTTTCAGTAAAAATTCAGATTGATCCTCTCTGTGCTTGTAAGGGCTGCGCACCTTTGGGGTGTGGTGAAGTCATCTGTATTTGTCTTACTCTACTGGATCCTGGAGGGCACTGAAATAGCTCTTCTGACCCAACACTCTGGGTTTTTTTTCTGAGAATATTAGTGCCCAGAAAGGCTGAAAAGCCAAGTAATGGGAGGAAGGAAGCATCCTCAAATACATGCATTTCACAGAGATACTCAAGCTCACATCTTATGACCCTTGTTCTGTGAAAATCATAGTCAAGAAAAAAAATTGCAGTTTGGGGACAGACAGAACTTGCCACACAACAGGGATTGTTTTCTTACCAGCTTTTTAGTAACTCTGCAAATTATTGTGGCATGATGAATGTCCAGGTCCTGAACCTTAATCCACGTGACTTTCAGTAATACTTTTCTCCCACTATGGTCTGTATCTTACAGGACAACAGGATTAGAGGTACCCACTACTGTCCCACCAATTCCTGAAAATCTGCTGAAAGGGTGAGGCAGCTGTTGAAAAAAGATAACTGAGAATTGTACCTGCAGGAAACACAGTTAATGGTTTAGCAAGGGATCTTCTGAGTCTGGCATTGCAGCAGCTCCCCATGACTGAAAGTGCAGCAATGCACTAGTGGCATCCCTCTCTAACAGACCTAAAATTTCCTCTAGCAGACTAAGCAAGGCAGCGGCAGCTGCCCCTATTTTTTTTTTCGTTCTTCCCCCCCCTGATGCCCCTTTC
>NW_008236196.1:495489-500633 GCF_000691975.1 Corvus brachyrhynchos | reverse complement strand
GGCTAGAGGCATGTCCCTGCTGAGATGCCTGACTCTTAGTTATGTTGGCATAGAGGCCTATAAACAACAGAAGAATTTCAGATGGTAGTGAAAATCTGCTTCATCTGCAACCTTTGTATCAGGTCAGATCAGTACTGTCACTGTAAATAAATCAGCATCACAGTCTGACATTCATCTGCATGTATGTGTCTGCCTACATTGGCTGCCATCAGCTCTCTTCAAGCATTGTGGAAAGAAATAGGTAATTTTAGGATAAGATTAATCTGACTTATTTTGGACATCCTTTTCAGGATGAAATAGTGCTTGTTTCACTCCAGTGATTTTAATAGGAAGTGAGGTCACTACTTTATAAATTAGTATCTCTGTCTCAGCAGATGTGTTCTACCCAATGTTAGGTTTATGTTGACTGACAGCATAAAGATCAATGAGATTCTAGTGGGAAGACTGGATTAGAGGTTTTCCTTATGGCTTGTTAGGATTGATAAAAATGATCAGAAGAAATATTTGGATTCCCATTTCTCTCTTGTTCAGACCTCCAAACACCATTTATTCTTGTGCAGAAACCTGTTGTTTTGCCTTCCCTATATCCTTGGACTCAGTGGAGGGTGGTACTGGATGCTAATAAAAAAGCAGAAGAGGAAATGAATACGTCATAAACAAGGAGTGGCACAACAAGAAGTGGTGCTAAATAAATGCAGGAGAGCATTTCTCATTTATGCCAGCATCTTTTGCGGCACTCGCTGTATTTTATCCCCCTGGAACAGGACCCTAGAGGACTTTGTTTTCACGGAGTCACTGCTGGTATCAGACTGGTTTGCTGGACTTTCCTCTGCATTTCTCTGTGTGACTGTTCTGAAAAAACTGTAATGATCTCTTTTGTCTTTGCAGTCTGTGAATAGTCCTTTGACCATGGACAGAAGTGGGGGATTCAAAGGTATCAGTCCTGTCATTCTTGAAGTGACCATATGCAACATCCATTTTGACCTCAGAGATGAGCAGATTAAGAGCTAAGTAATTTTAATCATATCATCATAGAATCATAGAACCATAGAATGTTAAGGGGTTGGAATGGACTTTAAACATCACATAGTCCCAACTGCCCCTGCCATAGGCAGGGACACCTCCCACTAGACCAAGGCTGCTCAAGGCCTTATCCAGTCTGGCTTTGAACACTGCCTGGGCTGGGGCATCCACAACCTGCCTGGGCAACCTGTTCCAATGTCTCACCACCCTCACAGTGAAAAATATCTTCCTAATATCTAACCTAAATTTCCCATCTTTCAATTTGGACCTACTACTCGTCCTGTCACCACAATTCCCGCTGAAGAGTCCCTCTTCAGCTTCCCTGAAACTCCCTTCAAATACTGCAGAGATGCTACGAGGTCTCCAGACAATGTTCTCTTCTCCAGGATGAACAGCCCCAACTTTCTCAGCCCATCTTCACAGGGGAGGTGCTCTAGTCCCCTTTTCAACTTTGCAGCCCTCCTCTGCTCCAACAGTTCCATGTCCTTCCTATGTTGGGTGGCCCAGAGCTGGATGCAGCACTCCAGGTGGGGTCTCACAAGGGCAGAGTAGCAGGGCAGGCTGTGAGGGCTTCAGTGGGAGCACGGTGGGAATGACTCAGTACAAAACAGCTGTATGACTGGTAGATATCCCAAAGTGTTGTCACTGGCATTGCTCAGAGGATCTTCACTGAGGAAACTGTATGCAACAGGTGCATTCAGTGCTTTACAAGTGTTGACATAAGAATATTAGAGATCTGTAAGTGCTTACATGAATATGCCTTAGCTTGAAATGCAGAATATGCATGGTAATACACCCCTATTGATCATGTCCAGTAGAACTATATCTGGCTGCTTTGCTGTTAAACAAGTCCTCACAACATCAGCCTAGGTTATAGCAAGTGTCATTTATTTCAACTTGGTGTGAAATGCTTGGAGAGATTTTAAGACTGGAAAGTAAGTGTGGGTTAAAAGCCTGACCATTTCGCTCTTTACAATCACTTTATACCTGCTCAATACAAAAGAAGCTGCTGCTTCCGCTGGCTGTGGCATTCTGATGATGCCCTTTTTGTTCATGAAATGGCTAGGGAGGAAGGAAAACAGAGAAACTTGCAGTGTCTGCTGCATCTGTGACCTCTGTCACTTTACTCATGGACCTCTGCTGACATTTTTAATGACTTTAGTGCTGGAAAGAAGTGATCCTTCTTTGGACACTCAGATTTGTTTAGGCAAAAAGCCACATTTGGTTTCATTATTTTTCAGATAGACTGGGCTTTCCCCTTTTTTTATATATATATATAAAAGAAGATATATATGGTTTCTGATATACTTTGGAACCCACACTGGTTTATGTCATCTACAGCTTGTTAGCTCTCCTGATAATATATTACTGTAAAGAAGGGTGCAATCGCAACATTTTATATGTTGTAAATATTGTATAGGAGCATTACTCTGTACAAGAGTATTTCATAACCCTTGTAGAAGTTTTAAAATACATGAATTTAGTAGTTTCTGTATGGTGTTATTACAGTACTATTAAAATGGTATGTGGGCACTTCACCAAAAAGTCTATTTTCTTGATGTTTTTAACAGCTTGTTCTTTATAAACAACTTTGGACACTGCTTGCTAATTAGAGAGCAACATTCAAATGGTCATCAGCAATGAGATTATTTGTGGCTAACATACTTCTGTTATTTATTATGTAAGACTGTCACATGAATGTAAATTATTTTGTATTCCGTGTCTCAGATACTGCTTTTTGCCATTTGCCAAAAATTTACACTAAAATGGTTTGCAGTCTTTTTGTATAAGCTTTAAGGCATCCTGAACTCCAGCATCTGTCTGTTCTAAAGGCAAGTGATGTAAAAAGATCTTTACTATTCTTTCTGTTTGGGTACTTTTAATGTTAATCATATTACCTACTTAGAAGCAGGCCTAAAGCACCCTGGATGTTTGGATCTGCTTCTATCAGGTATTAGTGAATGATCTATTGAAATAAATTTGGACTACTATTTTAAAAGTCTTGTTCAAAATTTCAGAAGACAAACCCTGTCTATTAGGTCTTTCTAAAAATTGCTTATAAGAAAATAATGTCATTGCTTGTCCTTTATCAGCTGACTCAGGGAATAAAAAACTTGATGTTTCAGTAGACAGATGTCTTGACCTATGAAATCATAATTGGATTTTGAGGTTATTTCTCTCTCCTGCACAGACTTGGCAAATTCCTCTTAGGCAAGGGAGATGAAAAAGAGGCAGAAGATAAAATGCAAAATGTTTTAAACTTAAACATTTGTGCCTGCGTGACTTTTTTTATGTCAGTAGCATTTCAGTTGCTTAAAATCTCACAGTATGCCTTGCAATCATTTGCTTTTAAGTAAATATCTGTAGTATCTAATCATATATAAAGGTAAATATTGGACTCAGGATGCAGTAAAATGAAAAATAGTAGCTGGAGTCAAGATAAATGCATAACAGTAATTTCCCTTCAGGGCCATTCAGATTTGACTTTCTACTTATGTCTCAACATTTTTGAACTTACATAGAAGAAATTTGAACTGGTCAAGGATTTACTTTACCTGATAGACTTCATATAGGTTGGAACTGGGGACATTCTTGTGAAAATCTGTGTCCTTTGCAGTGATAGAACAGTTTTCAGATTTCTTAGCAAATCATTAAGTTAATGCAGTTTTCTTCTGCCTTAGGAGGTGTGTTGTAATGTTCTGGATGTTATCTACATCTTTTTTGAGCAAAGCATTTTTTTCCATAGTGTTGTTAAGTCTAGCCTCTGAGAAGAGCATACTTCTGTTTGCAGAACAGCATAATCCATTTTTCATCCTTCTTTAATATTTGCTATCTAGAATTGAAAAAATTAGGTTTTATTACCTGTTGGCAAAGTGGAGCTTGCTTTAAAACAGATAACTAATGCTATACAGGCTCTGGACAGGCCCTTTCATGTGGTGGGAAGTACAAAACTGGACTCACAACTCCAGATTTTTCTCATCGGGGATGAATAGAGAGGAAAGAGCACCTCCCTCAACTTGCTGGAAATTCTCATCCTAATTCAGTCTAGTATGCAGCTGGCCTCCTTTGCTGCAAGGACACATTACTGGCACATGGTCAGCTTGTTGTCTACCAGGACCCTCAGGTCTTTTTCTGAAAAGCTGCTTTCAGGGAGGATTAACTTTATAATGCCAAATTTGCTTGAAAACTGTGATTTAAACTCTAAAGCTGAGATCTGAAGAAGGGCTTAAATGTATCAATGATGAATGTCAGAGAACAAAGTCTTCAGTCACTGAGCTGCAGAATCTGGGATACCTTGCAGGGAGGCCTGCAGGGGCACACAAGAAGCTGAAAGCCTTTGAATACCACCAGCATGTATAGCTGGGGTCTTGTCCTATTAGATGTTTTAGCGGGAAGGTGCCTACTCCATCTGACAGTGAAGTACTGAAATAGCATATGACCTAAATCCCATTCTCCAGCTACTCAAATTCCTGCCCCAGATCCTGCTGAGGAAGGCAGGTACCTCCAGCAATTTTCTGTAAAACTTGACTGATGACCACTTTCTCCTTTTTTCCTTCAGCAACATAGTTAGGGCCCTTCTTCAGTGTTTTGAAGTATCAGCTTTAGGTTTTCAGTTGTTTGAGGGGGATCACTTCTCAGCAGAGTCTCTGAAGTCAAGTTATAAAATGAAGTCCTTGCACTTCACATAACAGAATTAAGCATTCTCTGAGTATGAGAGAAGAGAGGATTCTTCAGCTTTTTGAGTCACCTGGGAGGCCAAGGCCTGAACCTCACTTATGCAGTTCTTCCCTCCCTTCTCATTCCCTCATTAATTTTTTTTTATATCAAGTGTGAAAACTTCAGCAGAAAAAGTAGAAAAAGCCCTTTCATCTTCCAAAATTAGGATACTTTACCCAACTAATGGATGTAGGTCACAGATACTCTGCAAATTTCATCCATAAATCTGTTTGAAGAAACAACTTTTTATCACATATTTGTACAGTACATAGATATTTGAGTCTGGATTACTTTAATTAGGAGTCCAAACTCTTCAGATTGCTGCAGTGGTCCAAGTAGCGACTACTGCTTATGAAACATCCTTATTATTTTTACTTGAGTTGTAATGGTGCATTTCTTCCTGC
>NW_008236196.1:477470-495471 GCF_000691975.1 Corvus brachyrhynchos | reverse complement strand
CCTGCTGAATGGCAAAGTGGGCCATTTGTCTCATGGTCAGGAGAAGAGAAACAGCTCAGGAAAATAGTCTTTTAAAAAAATAATCCTGCAAAAAGAAAGATTGTCTGTAAAAGATCAGAGATAACAACAACAACAACAACAATAATAGTAATAATAGAGTTAGGTGTACCATAGTTTAGATCTAGACAGTCAACAAATGTCCTTTAAAAGAAATCACCTAAACCCCAAACGATTGCTTAGCAAATTACCCTTAATGGTGTTTTGACATTAGACTGGTTTAAAATACTAATTTTTGATGAGTTTGCTGCTAAAGTATTTTTCTGTGCAACTTCATCCTTTTTTTTTATGGCTGTTATGGGTAAAATTCCGTGTTAAATCCCATTTTGCCTGTTCTAAGCCATCCATTACCTCCTAAATGCTTTTAATTATCCTGGAATGAAATTGTATTTACCATGTCCAGCACCAACATGATTTCCTGAGGCCAGAGCAAAGCCTGTGCTGTGCAGAATGGAAGGGATGTGTACCACTTCACAGGTCTCTACTGACTGTCAGTGCCTGGGGCAGCGTTACAGCACCTTGGAGTTCTTTCTTGAAGAACTTCTGAGGTAACATGGGTATTGTGTTTACTGTGACTAAGGTTTAACAGCCTACAATAGTTGTGTCTTTCTTATTTCATCTTCACTTATGTTTTGTTTTTGTCTGTGTCTTTTCTCCTGTTGTGTTTCAGATGAATTATTTCTTTTTCTTTGCCAATCACATCAGCAAGTAAAACTCTCACTGGCCTTCATTTTTCTTCACTGAATTAATTCTCCTTCAATTTTATATGTGCAAATCCATTGTCTTCAAAATATAGCTGAGGTGACATCTGAGTAAACGCCTCGGGAATGTAAATATGATAACTACAGTCAATTAGGAGACTAAAAAGTGATGTGAAATCTGCATGTGAAGAATACTCTGTCCCTATTTAAAAAAAATTAGGTGTGGCTTTACACAGGTTGTTCACTTAAAACATGGTAACTACCTTCTTCAAGACTCTGGTCACATGTCTTTTGAGGTTCAGTCACAGGTTTGTATGGTTCCCACCTGTGGATGTATTGTGTGTTAACTTGACATAACTTCTTAATTGTTTATTCTATTTATTTATGAGGTCTCTGTCACTGTGCCCACATAGATTTCTGTGAGAGCAAGTCACAGTTTAAGGTTCTGAGGTTCCCATGCACCCTGGAGACACTCTTTTCTCATATGTTGTGCCCATCTAATGCAAGGGCTCTTGAGTCTTTAACTCCAAGCCAGCTCCTTAGGCTTAGCATGAATCTCTATATGTTCCAGTGTTCTTCAATTACAGTTCACTGTTCTAGGCCTTGGCAAAGCTATGAGTCAGTAAAAATTAGAAGACTTAAAAAGTCATCTTGGTGACTACTTTTGAGCATAGACTGCAAGAAGTCCCACAGGTATTTGGGCCAGTCTGACAATAACTAAAGGTGATGTTTTTATATCTGAAGAATTATGACAAGAATGTCGATCAGTGTTCTCAGTGTGAAGTCTGTTACAAAAGTATTGGCTGATGCAGGGTTGAAATTTTACAGCCTGAAAGCCTCAGGGGGACAGATGAGATCATCATGACTATTCTTTTTGATCTTTGGATCTATTATCTCAACATATTAACTAAGTTCTATACAATATAGTGGGTTTGAATGAAATCTTTAAATTTATGTGAATGCACATTACTATGTGTTTATCATCCAGATGCCTTGGCCATGGAGTAGACCTCTATTGTACAGGCTTTACAAAATTAGAATTAAAAAGACAAGCCCAACCCACACAGCTGGAATTTTCAGGAAGTATGAACTAGACTAGTCCCACTGGTTTTTATGAATATGTGCCAGTTTACAGTGAATGAGAACCACAATCACAATGGATATAAAGAAAAAGAAGCAAAAAGTAAGTGCTTATGCCAACCAGATTCCTAGAAGACCTCCAGTGCAGAGTTGCTTTGTACCATCACCTTAAATGTCCTTGAATGTAGCCTGAACAGGCTGAAGAGAACCTTTCTCCAGATCTCCCCTCTCTGTTGGTGACAGCCTAGGCCGGGAGGAGTGCAGGGCAGGCCAGGGCTGTTGTTTCTTATTTTTATTGTTGGCCTGTTTTGTCTATTACTGTCCTGTAGAAGGTAAGGAGGTCCTTGTATTACTCTAACATGGCATGAGAACATTCCTGGAGGAAGCTGTTGCAGGATGAGAGCTGGGCAAGCGAATCCCTTGGGCCACCTTTGCAGTCTGGTCATGGAGTCTGTTGAACCTCACCACTTCTGAGTTCATTGAAACACCCAGTTGTCCCAGCTAGAGCTGGATCTTCAGAAAAAGCTAAGAGAAATCTCATTCTGTGAGGTATTTATATAGTTTATTTTTATAAAATAATATATAAATTATATCTATATATATAATGAAAGTATTTATGTAATTTAGGTAATCAGTAAGACCTGAGAGAAAGTATGACTAAAATTATTCACTTTGAAAACATATCTTAATAAATATTATCAAGGAAAATATGATCCCCAATGACCAAAGCTGAAAGCCAAATACTAAATAGTTCATCATTTCTATTCTCATTGTTGTGAATGCTGTACCACGCTAACAATAACCTGTTTAAAGTGAGGATTAGAGCTTGAGGTCAGTTTCCTAAAAGGACTTCATTGATTAAGTCCTTAAGTGAAAACATTTTGGAAATTAGCTGTTCCATGAAGAGATTAATTGGGAGACTGAAGTGCTTGGGGGTGGACATGAATCTCAGGGCATTAAAATCTGCTGTCCTGGAAATACAGATGCCTTCCATTTTATTTTTAGCTGCATGGATTGCACAGCCTCAGCCATAGCTGTCTTTTTTTTGTGTAGAGGACTAATGAAAGCCTGGGATGCTTTCCACTGAGACAAAGACACTAAATGAATGGAAAGTGTGCTGAAGATCTGGTCCTTAGCTAGTAAGGGTGGCAAAAAGATGGTAATTCTTGCTTTTGCAGTCTTTAGGTTTGTTTTTTACATAATTAAGTATTGAATTTTGCATGTCCATGTTCTTTGAGTTTTCGTACCTGAGGAACTCCAAATAAACTTGAATTATAGTAAGTCCCACATCAGGCCCTATTGAACTATTTCAAGTGCAAATCCAGAAGTGAGCCTTGGTTATTTCTGAAATTTTGGGCCATAAGTTATTTGACCTCTCAGACAATTTGAAACCTTGCGGTTGAAAGGAGTATAGGGACTGCAATGTGATTATAGATCTACTGAGACTTTAACCTGGTTTATTGTGTTCTGCTCAGACTCTACTTTTTCAGACAGAAAATACTTTGAAAAAGATGCCTTAGCACTGAAATTCCATCAGACACAGGTCAAGTGCACAAGAGAAACTTCTCAAGCATGCCTGCTGTACTAACTGGCTAGGACCTTATGCTTTCTTTACAACTTCCCTTTTTATATCAAGTCCAAAGTTCAGCTCATCTATGATTCTTCTTTCTCTAGGCAAGAACCAATAGTACAAATTTAGCTACTCATACATATCAGTCCTGCTCAGTCCCAAATCTTCCTTGCTGTGAAATTCCATATTGATTTGGTTTTTTTTTCTCTGTGCTTCTTCAGGCATGAATTGATTATGATTCACTGTCTCTGGTATCTGGTCTCTGCAGTTTCACAGTTTTTCATGAGCATGTAAATTATCACCTGTGAAGTACATGCTCATTGCAAGGAGCTGCACACTGAAGTGGGTGGGAGGGTTTTTAACTGATTTTTCCACTGATTTGTGGAACTCCCGAGTTTCTTTTTGAACTACCTGATCTTTCATGACTCTTCAATCAAACCATGAAGAATATTTGCACCTCTTTTTGCTTTTATCTATTTTTAAACACATACTGATAAATACATTTATATCTACCTAGAAGGTTCCTCAGCACTGCATTAAGAAAAAAGTATGAATATAATTTTCTGCTATTTGTAACACAAACATAAAGTTTTGAACTCAAAGACAACTTTCTCACAGAACATTCCTTTGTCAAAAATGGTGTTTTGATGAATTGAAACCTTTTGCAAAGGCCTGTCATTTCCTTCAACCCTCAGATGAGATGCTATCAATAATGATGCTTCCTAGGATATTTGTTGTTTTGTTTTCCATTTTCCTGCTCTTTCTCTAGCCACCTTTGCTCATTGCCTGACAGAGATATTGGACAACTATACCCAATCTTTCTGGCTTACCGTGTCCATACTCTGGATTTCTCTGCTCCTTGGGATGTCCTTATGACCAAATGGCTCATTAGATAGGCTGTCTAATTGCCCTGGTCCTTCAGACTTTTGAGCCAGGCCCTGTCTCTTTACTCCAGGCTGGCTCCTCCATCCTCAAAGTGACTGTACTGGGGCTGGCTGGCCTGGCTGATGAGTTTGCCTGTTGGTAGGACTTGGGGTTTCCATCTGCTGCTGTAGCTTGTGAATAGGATGCCTGTATTTTCAGTCATTAGAAGGCGGGGGAGCTGGCTGACCCCAAAGGTGTCTATGATTATGGGGTGAAAAAATGGCCAGGGAAGAACAACAGTTTTCTTCTGTAGGAAATCTTAGAGTTGTTTATTTGTTTTTAAAATCTTAGGGTTGTTTGGTTCTTTTTAAAATTAAGCAACAAGATTTATAAATACACAGTGTCAGACTTC
The DNA here is from genome assembly GCF_000691975.1 of Corvus brachyrhynchos. NCBI lineage: Eukaryota > Metazoa > Chordata > Aves > Passeriformes > Corvidae > Corvus > Corvus brachyrhynchos. The sequence continues at coordinate 490,787 of NW_008236196.1, read as the reverse complement.
TCTACAAATGATTCTAGTCATCTGTCTTGTTGGATGCTACCCTCGCAGGGTTGGTGCTACCAGCTACCTATGCTACCAGCTAACAAGTGGGAGAAGAATTTATTTCGGAGATCTGCAGGAATCCCTGTACAAATGATAAATGCTTGCTATGAAATGATAGGAGCTTGCTATGAAAATCACCTCAAAAATATGAATCAAATCTTAATTTTCTTCCTTGAAGAAATGCAGAATACAGTCAGTATGTCAGGCTGAAAACTGTATTTATATATCATAAAAATACAGTATATTAGTATAAAATCAATGCTCCAGGTTGAAGACAAGTGTAAATTAGCACAGCTACACTGACCTAATTCAAGCCATATTGATTTACACTAGATATGAATCAGTCCTGCAGAACAGAGATTTAGTAGAAAATGTGTAATACCTAAAGCTAAGTGAGTATGTGGAAAAAAAAAAAAAAAGTAAAAGAAGATATGTACCCATCTAAATGCTTTGTCATTTGCCACACTGGCGTGAATGTTGAAGTGTTGGCCAGTAGTCTTACATCAGGAACTCTCCTTCATTAATTTGCAAACAGATGTCTAGTAAAAGACTTTCCTGTTTGATCCAATGTTTTTGTAAGGGTTGGACTGACAGCATGAGAAAATCTATTTCTTGATGTACTGTTCTCATATTTTATCTTAACAGTGAAATATTTTCCTGTTCCTCTGAAATACATGTCACTGACAATGACAAGATACAAGGCTACTCCGACATGGTATTTCTCGCCTTGCTGAGTGCATGTAGCGATGGCCTTTGCCGTAATAATTGAAACATATCTGATCCAGGAATCTAAAAGGTTCTCCTCATTCATTGGAGAAGACATAATTTGGAAAACCTTTAAATCTGAGCCAAGGCTCATGGTGAATGAGGGATATTAGTTAGGAAATTACAAAGGATTTGAGATACTGCTTTCTGTCCCTATCACTGGATTTAAAAAAATATGATGGACACTTATATCAAAGGTGCTCAACAGAAACAGCAGTGATTGAATAATAAAACTTCATTGTGAAGATGCTCATACCTGAGATAGGTTAACTTATTTGCCTGGCAGGTGGGTTATATGCAGAAGAAGAAGTGGTAGATTATATTCACATCATTACAAATTGCTTTCATACCTCGCAACCTGGTGGCCTTTAAGTTCAGGTTGCAGAGGTCTCTTGTAATGGTAATTATTTTGCTTTGGGCATACTAGATGCATTTTTGGCTGCATAACAACCACTCATTTCTGCTAATTTATCTTCAGACTCCATGCTGTCAGCTTAATGGAGAATGGAAAACCTATCTTAAATATCCTATTTATTTCAACTCTTGTAAGAAAAAAATGGACAGCTCTGACTTGCATTATATTAACACTGATGTGGAGTAGAGGAAGGGTCAAATTTCAATTATTCCATTGCCAGCATTCAAGTGGGCAATCTCAAATGCTTGGTTTTGTTTACAAGGTACTTGGATGTTTGGGATTTTTTAAATAAAAGGACATTTTTCAGGCATGAGCATTTCTCAAGTGAAATTGCAGTTAATTGGAGCTGTAATTGCTGTAGATGAACACCATTACAATGTTTAGAAAGAAGTTTTAAGAGGTTTTTTTTGAAATGGCTTTTGAAAGAAAACCTGCAGCATTTTTTATGCTATATTTTAAAAAGGTTCAAGACCGTAGATTTAATTCAGATTTAATCATTTAAAAGTATTCTAAGACTTTACCTTATTAAAACATTGAAGTCTCAAATGAAAGAAGGAAAGTTAGGGAGGTTACCAACAGTGTGAATACCATACAAGCATGTTATAATTAGATATATCAAGAATATAGTGTCTCGATGCCTTTTTTTGGCAGTGAAAAAGGATTTTTTCCCACCCTGTACTTGGGATCTAACAGGCTGCTAATGGTATTGTGTCATCTGCAGATGTAATTAAGAATTTCCATAAGACTTTTTTTATTTTTAAAAGGAGCTATTTGCACAGAGCTGCTTCAGCTTCCACATACCCATGAGGCACTCTGTGTTACTGACAGCTCAAAAGGAAATCGAGGACATATACATGTGTTTTAGGTTTGTGCTTCTCAAGTGGCTGTCAAGGAAATCAGTGGAGTCGTGAAAGCAGAGGAACAGTGTGTTCTTGGTAAATTACAAAAATACGAGTTAAGGTCACACTAGTAAAGCCTGTTCTTAGAGCTTTGTGTCATGGAAGAGCTACATGTCTGTCTGTGTGTCACTGTCTATTGCTTTAGCTCTTTCTTAAGGTGCAACAGTGGTCTGCAGTAAACAGAATGGATCTCTGTTGAAGAAGCAGTGGTGACTGCTCTATCCAACTGGCTTCTGCAAGAACATTTGTCCCAGGAGCACAGCCAGGGCACCAGCACCTCAGCTCTGTGGCTGCTGGTCCAGCTGCTGGCCAAAACAAGGCTGCCGTGGTCAGTGCACGTGGGCTGACACACAGCCGTCTCCAGGGTTTTAACCAAGGCTGGTCTGGAGTCTAGGTAAGCCCAGCTCCTCCATGGCAGCATGGGGGTATCCTCAAATTATGAGCAGGGGCTTGGTGTGAACTGATAGTGCAAATCTTTATTTGCACTTGGCTAATAGTGCAAATCTTTATTTTGAGTAAATGCTTAAGTGACTTGGGGTGACCTGGGGGCTGTTGATATCACCATGTCAGGATATCACTGCCAGCTCCTGCTCCATCTCTTTCTCCGGCAGAATTTGGCCACTCCCTCTCCCCCCTTCCTTACACATAGTTTTTAAGTGCTACCAGATGACATCAATCATATTTTTTGTTGGCATACAGTGTGCCAGCAGTCAGATTCAATCAATCAGCCAAGCATACCGTCTGAAGCATATTGATGTCAAAATGTATTTGGTAATCACATCAAAATACATCCTTTCATACCATTTCCCTCACTTCTGTGGAAAAGAAAAAGTAGTCTTGGAATTTGGTTATGTTTACTTCTGGTATGAGCTCAAAATCTGAAATGCAGAGAGTTGTTCGTTAAAGAAAAAAAAGAGAAATAATAACCTCACCAGTGTTCTTCATATGCCCTTAACATGATCAAATCTCAGTGCTCAGTGCTAAAAGAGGTAATTACCCATCACCAAGAGTGAAGCAGCAAATTCATACTTTGTCTAAGATTGACACTACTGTCTGTAATTTTTACATTGGGAAAGTCTCCTGTAAGAGATGCAAAACATGTCAAAGAGGGATTTTTCTAGTATAAACCGTAATTATTCAGTGAATGAAAGGCATATTATTTTCCTGTACTAATGTATTTGCATTTCTAATATAGAATTGTAGAGAAATTATGCTTTTTGTCAACTGTGGTGGCAGAATTTCCAAGTATTGATCTGAGTTGGGGCACCAGTCACTTTTTTTTATCAGTTCTTAGATACTGATAGAGAAGCTGTTCAAACTACAGCTGTAAAAATAAAGGTCTAAATATTGCAATTTTTGGTATTACTTACGGGAAGATGACAATGAAAAGTAAACAAACTCCATAATAAATCTCTGCTGCAGGAACATTAGGACATTCTGGTCAAGAAAAGTGCAGCACAGGCTTTTCTGAAGTACTAACCTTATAGTTACAAACTCTTAAGTGCAGCTGCTCTTGGCATATGTTATGTTCAGTGGAGCTGAAGAAAAGAGTAGCCTTTTAGTAGACACTCAGGTATACAATATCTTTATTGCATATTAGTTTATTGCAGGGCAGTGTCTTTTAGTTAAGCGGCATATGAGCTACTTTTCGTGTGTTCTTGAGAAAATCAGGCTCGTAAATACAAGGAGTAGTCCCCACGAGTCAGTCTCCCTGAAAAATGTTGATAGGGTCCTAAATTAAAAATATTGAATCCCCTTCTCTCCAGGAAAGTCCTTTGGCTTCTATACTCTGGGTTATCTTTTTTCTCAGTAAGGAAACAGGCTACAGACCCATCTACGAAGATCTTTCTAGTGAACTTTTAAAATAAATATTCCCTCTAGAGGAAATCTGGTGAGATACGAAAGAAGGGTGTGCCCAAAGTCCTCGTGGGCTGCTGCAAACACTGACAAATTTAACCTCTTTGTGCTCCTCTTGATGTCTTAGTCTCTCAATGTCTTGGATTTGATTCCTTCTCCCTGCCACATTTATCTCAGGGTGGATAGAACTTGGAAGCTGCTTTAGAGGCTGAACACATTTCCTTGTGTGTAACCTGCTGGGATGCTCCACAGGTTATGAGGATTCCTGTTTCAGAGGTTGGCTACTTCCCATACTCACCCAACTTGATACTGATAGGATTTCTTCTTGTTTAAATTATTTTCTTACTATGCTACTTTGCAGTAATACCACACAATTAGTTTCATTTTCTTCATCACAGAGATGATCAGAGACAATAAACATTTGTTATAGTTTAACAGGGCAGACAGCTGAACAGCACACAGCTGCTAAATCACCATCCCACCCCCGATGGGATGGAGAGGGAAATGGAAGAAAAAAACCCAGAAACAATCATGGGTTGAAATAAAACCAAAAGTTCAATTGTGCTAAAAAGGAAGGGATAATAATAATAATAATAATAATTAATAATAATAATAATGATAGAAGAATCAGAACATAGAAGACAAGTGTTGTGCAAAGCAATCACTCACTACCTGCCAAACTATGCCCAATCAGTTTCCATGAAGTGACCCTGACCAGACCAGCTTTTTCTTACTTTATATAGTGAGTATCTTGACATATGGTATGGAATATCCTTTGGGTCAGCTGGGATCAGTTGTCCTGGCTGTGTCCCCTCCCAACTTCTTGTACATCACCAGCCCACTCACTGGTGGCATGGAAATTATGACAGTATTTAGTGAAACATTCTCTGCTGTGTGTTTAGTGCTCTATGAAGTCTAGTGAAAAAGGAATTTTTGTCTTATATTTGTATAAAAGGAAAAGTCTTCTTGAAATCATACTGATGCTTTTGTCACAGCATGGATCTGCTTGCCATTAGATATGGATAACAGTAATTTCCACAAAAATCATCTTTTCAGCTTAGATTTAAACACGATTTAATGACATCAATTCTTATTCAATGACGTGCTGAGTGACTGAAAGAAACTGAATGACAGTTGTACCTGGTAATTAGTAAAAATGCCATTACTGCCTTTCAGGGCCATTTTGGTCTGCAGCCACAGATATTATGGTCAAGCTTTACAGGGAACAAATGACAAAAGATAGATGCTGTCCCCAGAGGAAGTTTTATTCCCTGCTCAAGCCATGAGGGTGCCATAGGCAATGCTCAGAGTTGATGTGCAATCTGCTGCTTTCTGTGGCCAAGTGGGAGCTGAGAAGTTTCTGTGACAGCTGCCACTTTTCACTAGTGGAGAGATAATGGCAAGACAGCACCTAAAGGAATTTGCCTTTTATACTGTTCAGAAAGAAGAGGTGAGAGAATTTTGTAGAGACTTCAGTACTGTGACTGGCCGAAGAGAAGGGTTTTCCAATTGCAAGGAACACTGGGCTGTTGTGTTAGGTTTGGTTCACAGTGGATCTAGTTTGTTATTTATCTGTGCTGCTTATAAGACTTGGATTTGGAGAGTTGTAGTTTCAGTGCCTTTTATTGAAAGTCAAAACCTCACAAAGTCAACAGGCAGCTCCATAATATTTAGATATTTTATCTGGCAGGAAGCAACTTCAGATAAGAGTAGGCAGAAAATAACGAAAGCCCTCAAAATCCACATTGTTTAGCAACTGGATAATGATATAATTACCGATTTGATGGCAGAGTGCTTAACAGCCAGCATGATTGTCTCATAAAGCCTCCATGCAGGGGGCTCTGCTGAGCAGAATGTGCCTTCTCAAACCCATTTGAATACTCTTTGCTTTTCATTCTTCTATGTGAAGGGAGTAGAACCATTTTGGTAGAAATGGAAGACTTCAGCACCAGTTTCTTAAGGCACAATTTGAATAATTGTGAAATACTATTAGATTCGTAAGCTATAGTTTCAATATAATTGTAGAGAAATAACAGTTCTCTAAGCAGTACATTAACCACAAAGGTGCCAGAACACATAACACAGAAATAAACTTTGTAATGAAAAGTATATAATGTGAACCACAAAACTAATTTCTGTTTTTTCATCTTTTTTTTTGCCCCTTCTTTGTCATTTCTCCCCTTGAACATTCCTTTTATCTTGCAGCCTCATGATCCCTATTTTCAGAACGCTAAAGGCAGCAGAACCATTGCAGTTAGAGCGTAGTAGCAAATAATCTATCAAATAATCTCATCCAGGCATCTTAAAATTCATTTTTCTGCCTGACTTCCCACTCTTCCTCCTTTCAAGAGGGGAACAGAAAGCCCCAGAGCTCTCACTTCAATTGCACCAGTTCCCTCTACTCTGCTTATTAGTTTCAGGAGGCTCTAAATTTCCACCAATGAATCAGAGTCGCTGGCTCTTCTTTAACCTCGGTTATGCAGCTGTCATACTGTAATTGCAAAGACTTTAAACGGAAGAGAGTAGACAGTGAAGAAGCTGCAAAGGTGATTCTTTACAGGGCAGGAAAAGAGTGTGCTCTTTCTTTAAATTCAACTAACCAGGTGAAGACAAGATAGTATGAAAATGCTGGGTCAGGTTAAGGAGAAAGCCTGAGCCTCTCTAACTCCTGTAAATTAGCCACAAAACCAATTGGATTACCTATTTGATTGCTCAATTTACTGATAAATTTGGAAGTTGGTTATATAGGCAGACAAGAAAGGAAGTTAGGAAATATTTCGATAGGAACTTGCTTAGGGGCCAAGCCTCTGAGGACTGGTACCAAGAAAAGTGATATTTATTTCTATTTAAGAACAACTAATTTATATCCTGATTCATCAGTTTTCAAGGGCTAAGATTACTTATTGTGTCCTATTCTTGGACTTGTGTTTTTCTCAATTTGGTATGACTGCAGCTGGGAATTGGGACCAATATTTTTAGGTCACAGCAGCCCAGTAAGATCTTTTAAAATCATTGTTATTTTACAGATTTTTATTTTGTTTTTGTTTCAGATGCTGTTAGTTCCTATTAAACTGCAGCTCAGAAGCTTGTATTTTCCCACAGCAACTATAACCCCTAGAGAGTATGTAGAGCTCAGAGCAGCAGCCAGCAGTGGTTTTTTCTTGTGCATCACCCTCAGGGAAGGCATTGCTGGTACACCTCGTATCTTCCTAGGAAATGATTTCCCCTGCAGCAGAAAGGATCTGTGCTTGAGATGGGAAGTGTAATTTGTAGCATGCTAAGCCATCTTCACTCCATATTGCCCTAGATATGGAGTTGTTTCTGCAAGTTCACATCTTTTTGAAATTGGAATTTATGTAAGATAAGTGCCTAGTTCTTAGAAGAACTCGGCAGATACGTGCCATATATGTGGAGTGAAATGTGACAGAACTAGAGAGAGTGTAAGAAGGACAATTAGCATGAGAAAGCAAAACAGCTCTTACAGTCATGCTCCTTGATTACTTTAGAAACACTTCAGTGGCAATTCTGTAGCTCAAGAAATACTGGGTGCTCAGCAATGACACCCTAAAGTAGGGAATTAAATGGTTGTATGGACCCCAGAACACCAATACTAGATAGCTCACCAAAGTGCTTGAAGTAAGAACTTCCAAGGACTTGACTTAGGAAAGCCACGTTATGCAGCATGGCCTGCAAAGGAGTCTTCTTGAGGCAGTAATAACATAAGAAAAAAAAAAGAACAACAGATAGTTAAATCAGAATGGTCTGAAGAACTTTACATGTTAACCAAAGACTGTCATATCCAAAGGAGTCAAAAATACTTAGGGAGAAGCTTAAGACTAAGGAAAAAGAGTCTTGTGTGAGCAGATAGCTTCTTGTAGGCTCTGGTTTCCCCTTGCTCCACCACAGGTTGTGGGTGGCTGTGCTTTGAAGTTCTGTGGTCACCTCAGTAGGCTGATAAAATGTGCTAGGCTGTGGTGTGCTTCAGCACAGCCAGAGTCAGATCAGCCTGAAATATCTCAAGGAACAAGAATCATGAGACTTGAAGGATAAATGCTCAAGATACAGCTATAGAGGAATGGACTCAAGGCAGAAGGTGACATGAGTGTAAAAGAATCTTGAAAACTTCCACATGGAGAAAAAGTAGAGATCAGAAATCCTGCCACACATTATCCATTTTTAGTGAGGGAATCTTTAGCTGAGGTCTGAGGTATCCTAAAAGATAATTAACATAATTATGTTAGGTGACTTTCAGCAGTTGTAATCAATAATTCCTTTATATAACACTTGTGAAACTCACAGTGAAATACTGAACTACTCATGCCATCAGGATTAATAAAAAACCCACTTACAATGGACCTTCCTGGCTGGACTACCTTAATTGAAGTCCATTTAAAAATCTACCTAGGAGTCCTTAGTTCTAAATTAAAGACTTTCTTTGCTGGTCTGGGTACTTCTTGCTGCCACATGCCAGAGGCATTTTTCATTTGCCTAGGTGATAATATGCCCATTTTAATAAGTATTCAATTATACAGTGAACCACTTGGCACTTGAATTTTTTTTTCTAGATTACTCTCAAGTCAGCCAGTTTGAAGGGGCAGCAGGTTATTTTCAACAGCTGGCAAATTCTGGCAATAAATGAATAGTCCTGTTTTATTTACATATTTTCCTGATTTATTTACATATTTTCATTTTGTTATCCTTTTACTGACTTAAGACATGATGGATTTTATTTAAAGCCTCTAGAGGTAATAATACCAAATAAAAAGAATGTGCTTCTATAAAGAGATAGAAGAGCTATATGACAATACCTTGAAATGTGCTGTATTCCATTGAGCATATATGAATGAGAATTGAATATGAGGAGAGGGGGAGAGTGAGGTATCTCTCTTTCTGTCTGTACTTGTATATAGATTCACAGACTTGTGTTGCTCTAAATACGAAATGTGATTGCAACAAAAGTAAGGCTTTGATGTGCCATATATTTTTTATTGAATTAGAAGAAAAACACAACCATGTTTTTGCAATGGGAATATTTCAAAAAGGAGGTGAAAAAACCTTGGAAGAGAATATCTGAGTGGTGGATAAACAAGAAGACATAGCAGTGGGTAGAATAAAGCTGGTCACCCCTAGATGCTAGACATAGTATTTTACAATGTATGGTTTTGTCCAGGACACAGGTGATTAGCCAGGGGTAGCCATTTCTAGAACATTAACCCCCAGGACCTGAGTTCTGCTCAGCTAATCCACTGAAATAATTCTACTCCAAAATAAGATCTCTTGCAGTCTGACTTGGCCCTTGAAATATTGGACATATTTTTTTCTGCATTTGAAAGTAAAACTGCAAACATTGCAGTCACAAAGCTGGCAGTAAGAATAGTTTGTTTCCTTCTTATCATCAGCAATTTCATATGGATTGTTTGCAATTAAAACAGACTTGCAAATACAATTACAAATTCTGGCTTAGAGAAGAAACCAGTGCATGCCAGGGACTTGCAGTGATGCTACTTGATTATAAAGATGCAACCAGCAAGTACAGGACTGAGACATCAGGGTGGGATGGGGGCAGTGAGCTGGGCAAGCAGGAGCTGGGTAAAGGAGCACAGCACTACTGCTGGGGAGATAATGTTAGAAAGTTCTCTAAGGGAAAGGTGCACAATGCCATCACTCTTGGGGCTGTCCTCCACAGCCCCGGTCAAGGCACTCTTCCAGGGCCAATGGACAGGATTATTTGGTCTGCCCTCCACCTCCCTGTTAAACCTAATACACAGCACTAAAATGTGACCTCCCCTTTCTTCTCCCTCTTCACAGAGGACTAGTGATTGGTTTCCTGCAGCTGCCAGCTGTTGCTGTGCTGACTGGCTCATCCCCATCTCCTCCTACTGCACAGGATAGCCTTGAAATCTTCCCACAAAGAGGGATTTTCAGATGATGTGCAGTCATCTCTTTCAAGGACTGAAAGCAGAGAGTGGTTGTGATTAATGGGATACTTCAAGCTGGATGTAGGAGCCAGAGGTGTCTGGATCAGGAAGGATGGCATTAGAAAACAACCCAAAATCAGGACCATGTTTTCTGCTGTGCTATATGTGAATATATGGAGCAGAGAAGCCATTTTCACCTTCCTACTCTGGAGGCCAGATGAATGCTAGTTCTACATCTGACATAATTTGAAGTATCCTGGGATCCTGAAGATACAGCATCTAGAGCTAGATGTGCACTAGCCAGCTGGTGGTTTCTGGTGTGCTGCTGGAAACAGCACATCTTCCCCCAGCACATGCCTTAGCCCAGCACTAAAAACATGCTGCATAACAGCCAGGTAGCAATGCACCACAGGAGCAGCTCAGGGTGGCTGAGGAAGTTGTTGTCCAAGCTTCTGGATTTCTGTGCCATGGGACAATGGAGGCAGAGTGAGCAGAAGCTTGAAATGCAGCCATCCAAAGGAGAAGCTGCGAAATGTCCACCTGTGCCTCTAGTGAGGAAAGAGGAGACTTTTAGGAAGGGAAAACATTTGGTATTCAAAGATCAACAGCCTGCTAAGCAAGTATCTCTGTACTTTTCATTTAGCTAAATGACAACCACAAAAGGCTGGCAAGCTTCTTCCTTCAACTTACTGAAGCATTACGCTGGTACGTAGGAGTATTGGCTCTGGCAGGCGTTGTGTGCTGTTTCATTTGTGAGTGAAAGAGGCTGTCTGCATTTTGAAGAATCACGGTGAAAACTATACTCAATTTGTGGCAGAATAATAAGGTGATCTATTGTACTGCTTATGGAAGTAGAAAATGAGCTCTTCTCTAGGTGTATAATTTTCTACCATGGAAGCAACAGAAATATCAGTAACATACAGATACTTACACGTGCTGTGCCCCACGCAAAGGGTGTTTGCTTGCCCATATGTGAGCACACATATATACCTGTACTGGGAGGGGAAGTACTGATCTCTGGCATCGTGGCCTTTAGCTGTGCAGGTCTTCAGCCTCCAGAGCAGAGGTTCTTGTGAGGTGTCAAAGGTCATGGTGGCGAGTTTATTTTGAAAGCTTGATGAATATTGCTGCACCCAAATTTCAGTTATGGGGACCAGAAAAACCTACTTTTTTTTCATGGAAATAAACAAGAGATCTGGGTAGTCACACTAAGACAGCTGGATGTTTTAAAAACCGTAATACAGTGCTCCGAGCCTGTGCTCTACCTGTATTCCTCTAAAGAGTAGGAAGTGCCATTGATCAGGCTGAGATCTACGCAGTCAGTCAATGCTGAGCAGAAAAATGCAGAAATATTTTTGTTATAAAAGGTTATGGGAAGGAATGTGAGAAAATACTCCTTTAAACAATAGGAAGTAACACAAATTTTCTGTAACAAAGGGAGCAAAATATGTTTTAGAGGCGAAGAGAAAAAGTGTGTAGCTGGCAACATTTGAATGTTTTTTCTTCAAATACACCCATCCAAGTTTGACTAATGACTCTGTTTGATCTGTAGAAACAGCTGCAGGTCTGAGCTCAAAAATGGCTGTTTTATTTCTCTACCTACACTGTGATAACGCGTTTTTGGACAAAGTGATGCTCAGTTTAGAAAATTGCAAAAGAGACAGGTGAGGAAAGAAATTAACAAAAAGCCAGTGTAAAAACTGTGTGAAAATAATGCTTGTGTCTTCTCTGTGGCATAAGGTAATGGCTCTGCCTGATGTAATGGCAATAGAAGTTGTTATCTTGAATGTAAAGGATCAGAGCAGTGAAAGTAAAAAAACCCCAAACTACAGTGTCAATAGCTAGCAAATTCTTCCTAAATTTTTGCAGGTGGTTAGCAGTATTTTCAAGATTGAATAAAGTTAATCCTGAGACAAAAAGGAATAGTTCTGGGCAGTAATATAAAATCATACTGGTAAATACTTGGTGAAACAAGGGTATAAGTAACTGATAACCAGAACTCTCCAACACAGTATTCAGAAGCCCAAAATAATTACGTTTTCTGATTTCCACCAAACAAGACTTTCACTACCATCTTTCACAGTCACTGCTGATTCAGAAGGGTCAAACTCTTTTAAGTCAGTAGTGCTTTCACAATGCAAATAAAGCAAAACATGCTGGTCTCTATAAGGAGAAGCATGGCCAGGGGACCCAGAGAAGTTAGTGTTTGCTTTTCTCTGGTACTGTTGAGGCTGTACTTGAAGACTGTCCAAATCTGGGTTTCCAGTTAAAAAGGGACATTGAGAAACATGACAAGTTCTGGATAGATTATCTAGAGAGGGACCAGGATGTCAAGGACCTCAAGCTCATGACCTCTGAGGAGACAAAAGGGAGCTGCACGTGAAGAAAAGGAAGCTAAGAAGCTTTATCATAGCCTGCATATGTCTGAATACCAAATATGGCAAAGCTAAACTTTGCTCAGTGGTAGCATATTATACCAAACCAATCCACAGACTGAGGATTTAGATCTTCAATGGTTGGGTCATAAAAATACCTTATACACAAGTAGGGGGTGGTGGAGGATTTCAAAAGTCAGCTGTATCAAGCCTTGGCTGACTTGACCTTGTATTGGTGATAGCCTGAGTCTTTTTCAGGTTCTATCTGTAATGAATGTGAGATGAGAAATTGCTGTCACACGGGTTCTGCTGTGCATTGGGAATGCCTGAGGCTGTAATCACATTTGTGTCAGGTACCCTCATGGAGAGGGGAAAGCAGCCACACATTCTCCATCATAAGTTCATTATAATATGTGAGCCTATTAAAGCCACCAGGACATGGATTTCTGATTTAGGTTCTCAAATCCCAGCAATGAAGAATCCTGTCAGAGGACATGTATTCACTTTACTTTGCCAACCTTCTTGCTTGCTTCATATATATGACACATTTACCAAAATACCATTAATGGGCATTTTTTCTTTTAAAGAGTCAAATTTTAATACAAAGCAATTCCCTTGGATTTCAGAAAAGTATGGGAAGCATCCAGTGAGAAACTCTAATCATTATTAGTCTGAGGTGCTGATATCAGAAGATATCTTGCTTCACTCTCACAGACAATAATAAACTTTCAGATTTTTAAATAATTTATTTGATGCAGTTCTATGCTATCATGCTACGTGGTGAGAATTGTTTGTAATTGCTTGCAAGCTGACTGAGCAGCTGAATTTGTGATGAGCTCCCATTCATAATTTAAAACACTGAAAAAGAAAAAAGACTAACTGCATTAATTTTCCCTATTTCTGTTACATAGATTCACTGAGACCTAATTAAAACTCTATTAGATTAGAAAGCAAGAAACTGAACATGAATTTGGAAGATTTTGGTGGATATAGTCCAATATTTTTTAAACAGCTGCATTATGGATTTCAATGGGACATTGATTATG
>NW_008236196.1:438167-477460 GCF_000691975.1 Corvus brachyrhynchos | reverse complement strand
CTTCCAGAAGTATTTAACATAATCACTCTTTGAAAAATTTAACCAGAAGTCTAATCATTAAATTATTTCATACAAATACTCAGTGTTTGATGAAGACCAGGAAATTGAATAACTTGAGGGCTCCGTTCCCTGAGAACTGACATTGAAACCAGTGAAGGATATGAAGGAACACTTTCTGCCTCCTTTTCGTAAGTGTTCTGTCTCCTTTTGTGTACTGACTTAGAGACACTCAGTGGGTACAGTCCTGTTAGCAGGAGGCTGAAACTTGCCAAAAATTCAAGTACATAGCAGGCTGTCTTAATGTGATTCATGATGGTTATCTGAATCTCAGCTTTATTTACATAATTTTAAACCTGGCTACTTTCTTTTCAGGACACAAAGACATACCTAATCATCTGAGTTTTAAAAAACAAGACACACAGTGTCTTGCCCTCATCTTGTACCTTTGCATTTTCTCACATGAAATGGAGGTTCCCTGTGGGAGGAATTGCAGCAGTGGCATCTCTACTTTGCTCCTATCACCATGGGACTAAAGGAGTGAAGGAATAGATGGTGGTGTCAGACTTGCAGCAGCTCCTGTGTCATCTCATACTCCTCTAGTATGGAAAGGAACTAATCAAACCAAAACCGGGTCACAGGATAGCTGCTTTTTATTTATTTATTAAGACTCCTTTCTAGAAGCTCTCACAGATGCAGGATTGCTCTGTGTAATAATTTGATTTATAAAGCGTGACACATGTCACTGTATATCTCTGCTGGCTTGTTTAAATGCACTTACTGAGTCGAATATCTGCTACTGGGGAGAAAAAACCCAACAGACATGCAGAATAGCAAGGCAACAGTTTCAGGTGAGCCATCTCTCAATAACCATTTGGTGATGTAGCAAAATACTGGAACTTGCAAAAATAAAGGGGCTGCTGAGGAGCTCTTGCTGGTTACAGTGGTTTTCTGAATAAGGCTTGAAAGTGTGAAAGTGCAGATCCTGGGTGTGGGTAGCTCTGGGATGAGGACATGATGTGGAGTTGGCAAATTGCTTATGATGGGTTCAAACAAAGGTGAATTGGAGAGGAGCACCTGAGGCATCTGGCTCAATTCTGCTTTGAGAGGAGACCAAACCATGAGAAAGGCAGGTTTCTGTGGAGATGTAGTTAAAGTAGCTTCTCAAAAATTGTGGGGAATGGTCAGATGGCTTTCTGGCCATACCTGGAGCCAAAAGTGTATTACGGGGGACAGGGATTGTATTATAGGGACTACATTAAATAACTCACAGACTTGAACATCCACTTTCCATGTGACTCTTTAAACCTAAGCCCATGTTATGAAGGTAGAAAAGCTTGAATATGCAGGTTTTCTATTTTGTGTATTTTGCTAGCAAAAATAAAATGAGTAAAAACATAAATTAAACATGCAAACTAAGTGAATTAATATTATAACACAATAAGAAACTAATTAGCAAACTGCTTAAGCTGACATGATTAAACTAATACTTTTTAACGTGTTTCATACCATAAACTAGAAAACCAGAGGTCATGTTTACTTATCAGCCTGTCAGATCCAGGATTAACTTAACTTGCTCACAATGAGGGTATCAGAATATTTGTATTCTGGCAGGCATTTTGTGTATATATGTGTGTATATATAAATATAGATACTTAGAGTAATCTCTTGTGGAATAAATATAAAGATTACAGTGTTGATGATGTATAATGCAGAGTGCTCATCCCCATAATTGTCAAAAAAACATCAGTTTCATGACTGGCATAAATAAGGATACATGAAATATTCTGATGTAGTTCAAGGTAACAAAGAAAAGAAGACTCACCAGCAAAGAAGACAAGCAGCAATTTCACAACCACAACAATGTCTGCTGTGTATTGCAAGGCTTATCTACTTGTGAGGCTTTAGACAATGAAATTATGATAAGTAGGGTTGAATTCCCAGGGTTGCCCTAGAATTTAGGATTACTGAGTGTCTTGGGGTGACTTTATGATGTGTATCCCATGTTGCTGCCCTATGCCCAGAAATTAATTCTTGTGCCTTTCTATGCCTTTAAACTGAGCCTGAGGGGGGGGAGGAAAAACTGAGCAAAACTTTTTCAGAGCAGTTTGCAGCTTGTTCAAGGTCACACAGAGATAGAGACTTTTTTTCAGCTGTGGCAGGAGAGCGAGAAGGAAGGGAAGCACCCGGCTTTTCTTTCCAGCCGGCTTTCAGCAGTTTTAATTCCTCAGCTCCTTTTCCTCCGGAGAGTTGAACTTTTGTTTTCCTGGGATTTCATTTTTTTCCCCTTTTTTCTCTGCTGGACTGTTTCAACATCAGAATACATTGGGAGGACTTTCCACCGATGCTTTGGCCCTGGAGGTGGGCCCACCACCAAGTCCCAGCTCCAGGGAAGGGGAGAGAGAGATCTACGGAAGGACTCTGAAATTTTCCCAGGTTTCTCTCAGCAGAGCGAGAGGTTTTATTATTTAGCATCATTTTCCCTTTTCCTGTGTGTTTGTTCAATAAATAGTTGTTATCTCTTTCACTTTCCTTCGAGGAAAAT
The DNA here is from genome assembly GCF_000691975.1 of Corvus brachyrhynchos. NCBI lineage: Eukaryota > Metazoa > Chordata > Aves > Passeriformes > Corvidae > Corvus > Corvus brachyrhynchos. The sequence goes on along the minus strand of NW_008236196.1, from coordinate 474,918 downwards.
TTATTTTTTCCCGTACCTGGTGGGGGAGGGGTAGTTGTAGCCTGCCTTCTCTCAGAGGATGTATTTGTAAATTTGGCCAAACTGGAACACTGAGTTTTTAAAATAACATTGTGGTGTAGTGGATGTGAAAGGTGGTTGACTGCTTGGCTTCTGGGCATACAGTGTTTTGCTCAGTGCAGGGTCTTTAGTTGTGTCAGTCATTACAAGGTGTTGGCAAAACCATTCACTTTGATGTGGCTTTAGAGTGCAGGATGGAGCTATGAATAAGTAAATTTTTTTTCAGTGATATAGAGAAAAAGCTAAGGAATTTGAGGGTCAAAACTAGAATAGCCAGTGGAAATATCTGGAGCCTCTAATGTCACTGAACTGTGTGGTTTTTTTTGGTTTTTTGCTCTTACTTGTCTCCAGTAGTCCAGAGCTGTATTTCATCTACTGTCGGCTCAGCGACCAAGGGAGTGCCAAGATGTACTGTCTCTCTTCACTAAAGAGGAAGGTGCAATGCCTCTGGCAGAAGCATGCAATCTAAGTGACAGTACAGAATGAATGACAGGTTTCTAGTGCAACTCCTATCACTCAGCATGGCAACAGGTCTAATCCATAATATTTTTGAGGGGAAAAAACGCCAAGAGGTATTCTGAAAGTAGATATTTTTCAATGGAAAATTTCAGTTACCTGAAACACTATTTTTTGTTGATATCTACCTGACTTTAATTGAGGTAAAGGTTCCTTGAGGGAAAAGTCTAGAAAGCAGTACTTCAGGGTTCCCACAACCCAGTCACAGGTCTGAGGTAAGGTAACCAGTGGTGCCTGGAATACCATAGGAGCCCATTGTTACGCTATGCAGCCGTCACCTCTGCGACTGCAGTGTGTATGTATGCTAAACCTATTGTTATGCAAAAATAGACATAGCCCTACATAGTTTTTAGAGATATATTTTGATCTATATAATTTCCATTACAAGTCCATTTAGTGTTTTAGGGGCCTATTATGCAAATTACTATTCATACCATGAATTACCAAGTAATATAATACATTTTTTACTCTGTTTCAATGAATGGGTAATTATTGAAGAGCAGGGCAGGAAATTCAAAGCCACTGAAAGAATAGATCAAATGGAATCTGTAACAAGAAGATGCAGTAACTTTCCTTCAGGTTCTTCCCTAGTGGGATTGTTCTAGCGCTGTATATTTCATATTTCTGGATATGTCTCAAGTCTAGCTAGGTGAGGGTAGCAATATTTGTCTCTGTTTGGGTTTGCATTTGGTAGGAGGCTGATTGCTCTCTGCTATTGGATTTTGCTACATAAGGTTGTCTTGCTTTCTATTGGAATTATTTTTTTCTTCTGCACCCATTCTGATAGGTATTGTGCCAGTATGTATTATGAGTTACAGTTATTTTCCATTCTTCTTTTTAGGTGGTCTTTGGCCTTTAACAATACAAGCTGCACAGGTTTTCCTAAGCTGTTACTACTTAATGGAGTGTTTGGGGAAAGAATGGTCAGACAGTAAATAGATGATCCTAACAAAGATTTTCAGGGCAAAAGTCAACATAAAAATTCCATGGGCTGTTTTGAATAGACAGTAGACACAGAAGTCTACTCATTTTAATAGTTTTGGATTTACCCATAGGAAGGAGGAAGATGTAGCCCTTTATAATGCATTAAGCAAAGAAGTGAGCTGTGTGTTACTGGCTGTTAATTCAGTCCCTCATGGAAAATTTCTGCCAGAACAGGAACGTGTAGAGTATGTAGAGTATTGCTGCATGTTCCTAAAGTGTGCAGTAGATCTCTGGGGTTACCAGTTAATTGTTTTAACTGCCAAATTCTATAAATTAAAATCTAAATGGAGTTATAGATAATTATAGAAGGGGGACAGAGTCACTAGTTTTTTCCATTCAAAATTAACAGCGGACTCATAAATCCCAGGCACTATCTCTATGGTGATTAGTTAGGATTTCAGTGATGGTGGGCTCAAGTAGTTGTGTGGTGGTTTGATGTTGGCTGGATACCAGGTGTCCACCAATAGGGAGAGAAAATATCACAAAAGGCTCTTGGGTTGAGATAAGGGCAGGGAGATCACTCGCCAATTACCATCATAAGCAAAACAGACTCACCTTGGGGAAATTAATTTATTACCAATTATATCAGAGTTGGAAAAAGAGAAGTAAAAACAAATTTTAAAAACACCTTCCCTCCCACCCCTCCCTCCTTTCTGGGCTTAACTTTCTACCTGATTCCCTACCTTCTTTCCCGGAGCAGCCTTTTTCCAGAATGGGGTCCTCTCTTCATGAGTGTTCCACCAGGATTCTGCTCCAGCGCGGGCTTCCCATGGGGTCACAGCCTCCTTTGGGGTTCCATCTGCTTGAGCATGGGGTCCTCCAAGGGCTGCAGGTGGATCTCTGCTCCACTGTGGCCCTCCATGGGCTGCAAGGGGACATCCTGCCTCACCCTGGGCTGCACCACGGGCTGCAGGGGAATCTCTGCTCCAGTGCCAGAAGCACCTCCTCCCCCTCCTTCTGCACTGATCTTGGTGTCTGCAGGGATGTTCCTCTCACATGTTCTCACTCCTCTCTTCTCTGGCCACAATTTGCTTCTGCACGAAACTTTTATTTCTCTTCTTAAATCTGTTATCGCAGAAGAACTACCACCATTGCTGATGGGCTCAGATTTAGTCAGGGACAGGTCCATCTTGGAGCCAGCTGGCATTGGCTCCTGCAGACATGGGGGAAGTTTCTAGCAGCTTCTCAGAAAACCCACTCCTGTACTCCCCTCTGCCACCAAAACCTTGCCATGCAAACTCAATACAAAGTGCTTCCCATACAGTTAATGTTTCAGAGTTGTCCTTTTATTAAGCCCCCTTAAGCATTTCTCTCAAGTCATTGGTCCTTATATCTCCACTAACAGTAGTGTTTGCCTTTGCCTCGTGGATGGAGATTGTGACGTGCAAGACCGTGGCAGAAAATTCCTTTCAGTCAAGACATTAAACAGACCTGACACCTTTCTGGCAGTATTTGTTGTATTAGCTATACTTAGAAAGGGAATAAGTGCAAATGTAGAAGTAAATTTATCTACTGCAGCTGGTACATTTCCAGTGTCTCATGGGCCCCCTGTAGATTTGTGAAATGTTACTAATTTTTGAAATTTCATATAATTTTGTCCTTGCCCTATAGCTCTGAGACCAGGATATTAAAATAACAATAATAATTTATATTAAAATGTAAAAAAAGCATATTTATTTTCCCTCAAGACCTCTGATCATGTCCTGCAAAATCTGAGTCTTTTGTAGGGACTCTTTTTCTGGAGATAATTTTATCAAATCAGATTTTTTGAATGGTCACAGCTGTTATCCTCCCCCAAAGAGTTTGTATTACCTTTGCCTTTTGTTTATATCTCAATCTTGCTGACTTATAAAGACTGAGATTTTGTTCCACCATCTACTTCGTTAGGTAGGTATCACAGCTCCCCAAAACTTCTGTCTCCATGAGCATCTCCTCTGTCAGGCCTTGTATTAGAATCAGAAGAGTTAGAAGAATCTTGCATAAGAAAGTGATTTGCAGCTATCAGCTTCAGTCTTCGTTGAAAGGAATCAGGTCCTCATTGAATAAGGACTTTCATACTCCCATTTGTGTGCAGAGACTAAAGAAAGTATGTACATTTTACCTTTGAAGTAAGGACTCCTGTTAATTTGTGTTTTTCCTGCAGGGGTTGACATGATTAGCCAAAAATCTTTGGTGCAGTTCATTACAAAATAAAACGTAGCTTCTGAATCACCAGGGAAGTCTCTCTGAGGCTTAGCATCTGGGTAAGACATGTGAGCATATAAATGAATATCTCTCATTTTACACTCAGAAAAAAACCCCTTCTCTGGCATTTGAAGTGATGAAACAAGTCCCTTTGATAAAAGAAAGGCAGCTACTCCTATTGTTTCTTTAACTTCTCCTTATCAAAGACTTTTTTTGTTTTGCTTTTTTTGTTAAACAACAAAAACTTATGCTTCAAGATCTCAATATTCATTGTTCTCTCACTGCACTGAAAATAGCTCAGTGGTGATAATAATTTATTGAAATCTCCCTGAATTTGCATGAAAAAGAAAGTTGTTTCTTCCTATCTACATGGGCTCTGAGTTTAGATTTAAGAGAAAAATATTTCATTTATTCTGATAAAGTTTGATGTTGCGGAATAAATGGCAAAGCAGGTAGATTTAAGTGAGAGCTCTCTTCATAGGAAATTCTCCAAAAAAAAGCTTAAAAGCCTCAAAAAGATACTGTTCTAGGGAAAATGTAGCAGAAACATTTGTGCAGTGGTCACAATGAATACATTTTTACTGTGTCTAAACTGGTACAAATCCGAAATCCAATACGTTTACAATACCTTTGCCTGTAAATACAGTTAAAGATATTGTGGAAGAGACTGTGTAAAAACTGTGGTGTATTTCATTTTATTTCATTTCAAAGGCTGTTGAAAAACCAATAAAAATATCTACTCTTTTCATGTTAACTGCTCAGTTAAGGAATATCAGGAGTGGAGCTGAAATACAAGGTGTAAGTGTGAACAGGTGTAAAGTAGCGTTGGCTCCATTTGCTCCTGAATATCTACACTCCTACTGTGAAAGATGCCAGAAAAAGACAGTCCCTTTACCTCAGCTGCTGTGTGCCCTTTCTGATGTGGGTAGCCTGTTAAAATTAAGCAAAGTTTGCTCTCTGAAAAACTGAATATTCAAAACTTAAATGATCTCTGAGGAAATAACAGTTAAGAAGCCATAATTTTACAATGCAATTAATTTAAATATTATATGGTATGGTATTGTATTAGATATAGTGCACTGGTTAGATTGTCAGTTACTAAATGTATTTGTTACCAAAATAATTAAAATGTTAATTACCAAATTCTCAGACAGTTTTCAGCTAGAATGCCAACTCCTAAACCAGGAGCAAATATCAGCCTTCATGTAGGCTTTGTCAATACTGAATCCTGGTTGGAAAAAAAAATACCAAAAGTCAAAATTGAAATATAACTTTTCAATAGGAAAATCCAAGTCCAATACATTTTCATTACTAAAATCCAAGAAAATATTTCCTGTTTTCCAGAATTACTGAATTTCTGTTTGTTTTGAAGTTTTGGTTTCTCGTTATTAAAACTGAACACATTGTTTTATAACGTCTGTTCCCAAAGTGTGGACAGATATTTTTACTCAGCACATGTGGGTATGCAAACAGGATAAATTTGCTACATTTGTATCTTTGGGGGGCATCAGGAATTACACACCTGGCAGAGGCTTCTTAAGAAATTTGGTGGCAGCACAACCTCCAGCACCCTGTCTCCTTACCATTATCCCACAAGGACCCACAGCTCACTGATCCTCTGAGTTCGGTCCTACAAAGACCTTTTGGTGCTGTCCAGAGAAAAACACCCTCTCCTCTCAGTTTTTACTCCCTCATCTCTTTCTATCCCTTGAGATCCTCATCCCATCCATGGAAGAGGTACTTACGCTGCTGCTTTCTCCCCTCCTCTCTTGCCATGTCAGCTTGTCTACCCAAACATCCTAATTTTGTGCCCTTTGTTATTCTGTTCTTCAGGCCTAGCTCCAATTCCTTTAAAGTTTTTGCCAGTACAAAAAGTCTTCATCTGTTCAACTTTCTTGGCTCTGAGCTTCCTCACTACCCACAAGCTCTTGGGCATCTCCAACTTTCTCAGTTATGTCACACCCTCAGTTCCTTCTGCTTTTGTGTCCATGCCTTGAGTGATGGTGCAGTTGACAGTGCTAGGAGGTGCAGACTCGGGGTGGAAGGGGAATGTGGGGGCTTGGAATGAGCTCCTGAGGCAGCAAGAGGCTGTAGGGTCTTTAAGTTTTGATGTGTAAAGGATTGCCTGTAGATATCATTGCTGTTGTTTCCATCCCTCATATCTATTGCATGCCGTTGTCCTAGATTGTTCCTCTTCCCACGTGATCAGTGAAAATGACTGAAGTTACCTCCCACCTCCCTCTCTCTGCCTTGTTAATGGCTGTGGATCCAGTTGTGCTTCCTGCAGAGCCTTCAAAGGCGTGTGTGCAAGGCTGCAGTTATTAAAAGGCCACTCAGGATGCCGAAAGCTAAAGAATGTCATGTCTGAGAATGGTAGTTGCAATTACATGTGCTAAGAAACAGTCATTCCTCTTGCAAGCATCAACAGTACCATCACCATCTATAAAGAGCAGACTGGTGACAAAGGATAACTTCCTTGAGCTGACAGGATGCCACTCAGGGTGCATGTCCTTCCATCATCTTGCATACATCAGTCCAGCCCCTCCATGCCCTAATCTAAAGCAGAGGACAGAAAAAGAGAAATCAGAAGTCCATCTCTTTGAGTGGGCTGGATTTTGTGTGGCAGTAAAACATTTGTGGAGCACAGAGGGCATTTTCTGTAATTGCTGTTTCTTTGCAAACTTAAGGCTGTATAGGCATTTCTCAAAATCTATTTCAGACCGCTCAGCCCCAAACTACACTTTTTATCCTTCATTTTAAAGCAATGCTTTTATATTTCGACTGGAGAAAAAAATAATGAATGGATACTTATTTGGAAAAAAAGGTGGTTCTGATCTGAATTACCCTGTTTTGGTACCAAAAAGTGCCTGTATTACTGGGTCCATTATTAAAAATCATGTTTCTTGGCCCTTGTCTCCACTTTCCCACCCTCCACTATTCCTCCTGAGGGAGGCTGTGTGCATGCAATCACATTTAACTGCATCTCTGTTTGAAAAATGTGCTGGTTATGTGCAGGGTGTTACAAGAGGCAACTATGTGTTTGCCTTTCATTTAAAACAAATTGGAGGAAACTGCCCAGTTTCCATTTTTGCCACTAGAAACATTCCTGTGTGGCTTTTTTGACGATATGCTCCCTTTCATGCCTCCTACCCTCATTTACAGTAGTGATGAATGCCTGGAAACATGCCATTTTTCCTTACTTAAGACCAGGAGTGGAGCCATGCTGTGCTTATGCACCTTCATTCTACAGAGGCTTTGATGGAGCACAGAGTCCCATTCCTGTGTAGGATCATGGAAAAGGAGCATGAAGTGCCACCAGGACAGAGAGAAGAGCAGTTCTTAAGGGAGCCAGTCTGGCTTTGGGGAATTTGGTTCTGGGAATCTTTTCAAATGAACACAGAGATCATAAAAATGATTATCATTGTTACCACAGTTTTAGTGTTACCTGTTCTTGTTGCTGTGACTCTTCATAGCCTCAGTCATGAATGGGGACTTCACTGTGTAAGGAAAGAATGGTTTGTTCCCCTGTAATTGGCAATCTAGGTTTCTGTTTGGCTGCCCCCTTTACTCCATATTAAAACCTTTGGTTTAAAGTTTGAACAAAACCTTTGAGCACCATTGGTACTACTTTTTGAAAAGCATTTTTTGAATTAAAAAAATGAGCTGTGACTTTTCCATGTGCCCTACTTTACCGACAATTCAACTTTAGATTGAGTTAAAGTCGTGAAGATAGCTCCCAGAAGAGTATCAGCTGTGGTTTGACAATATCTCTGTCTCTGGCAGTAATATCAGCTTTAACACTTTCTAGATGTTCCTGTGTCCTACTTCTTCGCCCTCCTCTGCCTCCTGGCTCATTGTATAATATATACTAGCCTAGCTGGTTTTTAGGGATATTCTATACCTTTGGGGGGCTTTTTAAGCTGGATATCTGATCTGATTTAGAGCACAGGTACCAGTTGCATTTTCCTTATATGAAGGATTTGGAAATTGCTGTGGTAAAGCAGTGGGGATAAGTGGCAGGAATCATCATAAAAAATCTTATGTTGAGAGGGATCTCAGAAGGTACCAGCATCTGACTAAAGACCATCAAAGATACAGCAGGTTGCTCCTGGCTTTGTCCAATCAGATATTAGACATCTTTAAGTATACAAAGTCTTTAGCCTCAACTCTACAATTTTAATGCCAATAAGGGAGGAAAATACAGAGGTTGCATGCCAACTGTGTTATATTTTGATAGTTGAACAGCTCTGTGGGCTATCACTCCTTCTGTTCCATCGTAGCTTTGGAAATAGTAGTTTATATCTCAGAGAAATAATAGCAGCTCTGTGAGGTGGTTGCACTTCAGCTAATGAGCCTTTTTTCATAATGTGGCTGAGTATCTCAGGAGACATGAGCTGAAGGGTCTGCATTACTCCCAGTCTGAAACAAACCGAGGAAACTGTTCTGGATGTACAGTGAGGTAGTGCACTGTATAGATACCCACGATTGCTCTTGGACAATGTGTACATGATAAAAAGGAGTGGATTTGGGAATGTGAGCTAGACTTCTCTGTTCATGTGTTAGTGCTTGGATCTAATTCCTAATCTGATATCCAAAACAAAGAGAGCTGCAAAACCGGCTAAAGTTACTGCAGTGCTTTTATCAGTCCATTTGCTTGTGCATTAATTCTTTAACCACATGTAAATGTCTGGTACATGAAGCATGCAGCAAGGGAAGAGTTTCTCTTTGTGCAACAGTGCTGCTAAATATTGACTTTTTTTTTTCCAGGCTACTGGAAGCAGCTGAAAGGTAAGTATGACAAGGCAAACCAGACCTGACTGCAAAACAATAATTCATTCAATTTGTCATTTAGCTGAAATTTGTGTTCCATTTAATGAAAAGTGGAAAGAAGAAACAATGAACTCAGTGCATTAACTTCTACTCATATAGTCTTGAAGTCATCTGGCTTCAGGTGAAGAAAAAGAAAAAAGGGAATGGAACAGTATTTATAGGATCTTTATTTAGATGGTAAGTTAAATATAGGTGCAAACTGCTGAAGAACTTTTTGCAGGCTTCTGAAATCATTGAACACACTCCCAGAGGAATTGATGTAAAATCTTACTTTCACCCATTGCTTGCAAAGGGAGCTAGAGAGTAACAGCTCTGCTTTCTGATGCAAACTGGAATGGAGCAATGTTGATTCACACTAGATTTACAAAGGCATTTGGGATGCTGGGAGGTTGATGTCAGCAGAAGCTGAGTATCCTCATTTCTGTGTCTTGTTAGACATTAATATACCTGTGTGTGCCCTATCCTTACACCTTAGGAACAGAACTCTGGGGCCTGTGCTTTTCCTTTGGGGATGTGCCTGTCCCCAGGGACTCAGGTGGAGAGCTGCCATTGCTGTTCAGGGAATTGCTGTTCCTCTTCCAGCTGGAGCAAATAGTGACAGCACAGCAGCAGATCAGAACTCAACTGGAAGGTACTGCCATGAATGCTTCTGCCTCAATCCCTCTGACTGACTCACTGTTGACTACATATGGTTGCTTTTTATAGTCTGATAAAGTTGTTTTTGGTCAAAATCCTTTTCCTTTCAGAATATAGTTGTTTCATCCCTTTAATTCAGCATTAGAGCAAATATAACCTAATAATGGTTCACATTTTAGTGCAGACCACTTTCTAATTGAAAGAATTTCACCTGTATCTTTTGATTGAATACTCACACAGATTTTCCAGGGTTAGAAGGTGTACAGCATGGCACTATGGTCCCACCAAGGGGGCATTGATATTAGTATTGCTGAGGCTCACCTCCACAGAGAGAGGGTGACTAATTGCAAGGTGAGTGAGACACAGACCACTTCACCTCTGCTGCATCACAGCTTCACTTGGTGAAGTGATAATTCAGAAGCTTTCAGACTTGGAGAACACACTGTATCCAGGAATTTAGAAGTCAAACACTGACTTGGATTACAGACACATCATCTGCAAAAAAACCTGTCTCAATTTTAATTGCCCTACATATTAGTTCTGTTTAACATCAACACCTTTCTTTGACCCCTGTATTGTTGCTATTCCTAAATATTGTATCATATACTAGATTTTAAGAATAATTGTTTGCTAATAGGTATTTTAGGCAATTTCGGGCTGATATAACAACTGAAATAAAACTGTCCCATCTTATTCACATAGGGGGCATGTGAAAAAGGACACAAACCAAAAGACAGGGAAAAAAAGAAAATTAAAAAAAGTTAATAGGGAAGCAAACTATTCATCTGATGTCAAAATGAATACATGTGAAATGGCTACTAAAACCAGCAATATGGATTGCAAATGTGTATGCACCCAGCAAAATAGGGAGAGAAAAGTACACACAACAGATGAAAAGATCAGATCAGAGCCAGAGACACCAGGCAGAAGCAGCAAGGAGAAAAGAAAGAGGGTGTCAGAGGCTTTATAAATGGCTTTGAGAAAAATAGATTCTCTATTTAGTAGACAACCTATGCAATTTCTTTAACATGAAAGAACTATATTCGTGTTTTTTCAGGATCTAAATTCCACGAAGTAGATTTGAAATTCTGGTAAACTTAAATTGCAATTATATGTGAAATGAAGAGCAAGGATGCTTATCAAAGTAACTTTGTGGGGTTTTTTGTACAATGGCAAGTCCTTTGTGAATTATAGTGTAGTACATAATATTGAACTTATGTATTTGTCTTGGAAGGAAAACAAAGTGTGCAAGTCCAGTTTCAGTGCAACTGGAGAAACCATGCACACACTAAGATGAGGTGGATACCCCTGCATGATGTGTATAGGCAAGGTAGTACAAGAATTCAATGTTTCCTCATAATTTTGTTCTTGGCTGTCAAGGATGACACTGACTTAGCTTACAAGGCAGGCCTATAACTGATTGTAAAGTGCAGAGAAATTGCTTTACCTGTAAACTGTTCTTCAGCTTTCCCGAAATCAGTTTTCTCAGCTGCATGCACAGTTTGCCTCTGTCATTACCACTATTGCAGTTTTGCCTTTCACCTTAGTTTTTTCCCCTTATCTTTATGATTTGCTATGACATGCAGTTTGAACAGGCAAAGTCTGTAAGCTAAGTTGATAGAAATGTCTTTCCTCTTCCGTTTCATACTAATAATTTTGAGATATTTTAAGTACTAAATAGAATCAATACTACTCTCCTCCCCTTTTATTTGGACAGATGACAATAATTAATAAGTTCACGTTGAAAAGAAATGACTAAAAATATTGCAGTGAAGAAGAAAGAAGAAAAACTTAAGAGGATGTTAACCTTGACATAGTACCAGTAACTAGATGGTTGTTCAGTCAGTGCATAAACCAGTGGATCATGCAGCCTGGAGGAAGAACAGACCTTTGTGAAATATTAAGTGCAACAGAAGAACTTCAGTCTGATTCTTCTTTGCAGAATACAGTTGTATTTTAAGTAAAGTAAGACAAATATTCAGCAACTGTAAACCACTCCCTGGATTTATTTCTTTTTATTGTCTGTATTCTTGCTGTCACCGAAGAGACAAAAGAAAGCTATTTTAGTAAGGACTTAATTTTTTCTCATTAAAACCTACCTTGTTAGGAAGAATTTTTCCCAGTGCAGGTGACCACACAGTGGCACAGACTACCCCGAGAGGTTGTGGAATGTCCCTCACGGGACATATTCAAGAACTGTCAGGACATAATCCCATGCCACGTGCTCTAGGATGTGCCTGCTTGAGCAGGGAGGTGGGACCAGATGACCAGGTGTAGTCCATTTCAACCTGGTACATTCTGTGATTCTGTGATACTTAGCATCTATTATACTAAACATCTATGATCATAGGAGGTGTTCCATAGATGTGCAATTCAGATAGAGTTCTTAGTCTGAAAAGATATCTACTGACTCTTTTCATACTGCTGTTTTGAATCTAAAGCTAAATCTAATTTAGAGCTGGATTTTTTTCTATGTATGAACAAACCTTATGAGCATTTTACAAGAGGTATATGGATGTGAACATAAACAACATTTTTTAGGACTTTTATTGTGAGGAAATGGGAGGCTGAAATGAAAATGAGATTATTAATCATGATTTTTCTGTTAACAATGTTCTGAATATTCACTTGGAAAGGAAAAATACAAATTAAAAATATTAGGAAAACACCTTATGACATAAGGAGCTATACATCATAAATATCAAACAGGGCCTGGCCAAGGCCTAGTTTTTATACAGAACAGAAATATTACTTTTCACATTTTTCAGCCATTTCTTACAAGTCATGGATGTTTGCAGAAAGTTAGGATCTCTTCACAGTAGTTCGCTAACCAATGTTGCTGTCTGTTCCAAGCTTCCCCTCCCCCAAACCAACATGAAGATTAAAGTCATCAGGAGCAGTATTCATATGTACCAGCTTGATTGGTGCTTTTCTGCTCAAAGTTATCAAGTCAAAGTCCCTCCAGTTCCTCTGTAGAGTCACAGAGAAAGAGGATTTTTGAATGCCTGCATCTTGTTGAATCACTGGAGAAAACCAGTCTGATTTTAACATTGTCTGTAGGGAAGACTGTTAAAGATTTTCTGAAGAGCACTAAGTCCCTCTCTCTCTCTCTCCCCCTCCCCTTCCTCTTTTTGGTTATTCCTTTAAACAATATAATCCTTATTTCCTGCCTGTGCCTCTATATTTCTTCAGCAGCAGCCCAGGGTTTGCCCTCATAGCCTCAATACTAGCTACAGATTCTCTAACAGTCCAGCTGGACTGTTTGGCACTTTCACAGGGCTGCGAAGATCTTATAACCTGATGATGCCACAATACATATTCAAGAAATAAGATCCATTCTGAAATTCAAACCACCCTGGCACATATTAATAAAATTCTTCCCTGAGTTCCAAATGAATTTTCTCACTTTGCATCTTAAAAAAATATGCAATAAACATTTGCTCAACCATAAAAAGGTGGAATGAATGCAATTAAGCCATTTAAATATCAATCATTTAGACAAACAAAACACACAAGTGCCCAAGTATTCAGCCAGTCAATTTTATAACCACACAGAAAAGAATAAACTTAGAGTATTTTAATGGAAAAGCAAGCTAATTTGTAGTCTGCTACAACACAGCACTAAGCTTCCTGGGTATACTGTGATTAGACATGGATTGCAGTAAAATAGCTCCGAGAAGCCACAAACTCTGATGGTATTAGTGAGAAGTCTAACTTTCCCACAGCCACATATAGGAGAAACAATGGTGGTAAAGGGGGAGTGGTGTTAATACTGAAGCTTAATGGGGCAAGACATGTTCATCAGAGAAGCTGGCTTTTGGACTAGCTCCAAACCCATAAAAATCTGCCCAAGAACGTATGAAACCTGACACAGAAGATGTCTCCTTATTTAAAAAATGTAGTGCAATCACTGCAAAGTTGTTTGGGCATTTTTGTATCAAGGAATAACAGTAAAGAAACCAGAAAATGTATTTCTTTAGAATCCCCTTGATGCCATCTGCAGCTAATGTACCAAATGCCATTTCTGAATGCTTTGCAGCCACAAGGTGACAAAGTAGCTATCATTGAGATAAGGCTTGTTCTGCTTGGAGCTGTTCTTGCAGTTACAATAGGGAAGTGATAAATTACAGACTTCAATGATCTTTCTGGACGAAAGGAAAGGTTCGAGACAGTTACAGCTGAGATTAGCACTTTGGGTAAGAGAATGACAGGAGATGAAAGAAGACCAGAGGTCTGCAAGAAAGATCACAAGATGTAAAAGAAAAGACTCTAAAATATTCTGCTCATATAAATGCAAATGGTCATGGAGTAATGAACTGAGCACCTGCAGGACAAAATTAAAGCAAGAAAAAAAATTGTGAACTGGATAAATTAGCTGGTTTTAAATGATGTGAGTTTTTGCTCTGGTCTGTGAATGAAACCTTTTGTTTTCAAACACCATGAAAAGTGAAAAGCAAAAAAAAAGAAGTCCAGGAATGGAGATGTATTTTTTTTCTTTCTCCAAGGATCTTGCATGTATTCTAAACAAAACCCACATGCTATTAGATCTGGGAATATGTCTAATATCTAATATAAATATGCCTAATTTCTAGAAAGATCCAGAGGCAGGAATCGACTAAAATGAATAAAAAGGAAGTAGCTTCTGAAATAGCGGTGGAGTGTTTGTAAAGATAGATGCAGGTTCTTGGCAGTGGACAGTTCTGTCTGATAGAGTCTACTTGGTCATGGTAACAGCCTCTGGGGTACCAGTGTCTGCACTGACATCTTGGGGAGAATCTAACTGCTTTTTCCTTGCAATTATTTTGCTTTCAGTATGAAGCTAACTTAAGCCATAAGCCAGCATGTTGAAGTTATGGAAGGTTTCCATATGTGAAGGATTGGTTCGTCAGTGACTTTAATATAAATACTGTTAGTGCTTTTTAACACATCACTGTATTTAGTGCTACTGGTAATATGCTCAAATGAGTGGTAATACAATCTTTCTTTTAATGAGGTGGAGTCTATCATCAGATAAGAATATTACCTTGGAGATTTACCTTGAATCTGTGACTAGTGCACTACTGAAGTATTTCCTAATAAGATGATCACTTTTTCTATCCAGTAATACATTGAGCTTTTGTGAGGAAAATCAGATTTTGTAGATGTGCACTGGATGGAACAGTGGTAGCTTCAGAGATGTAATCTGCCTGTGCTTCCAAGGGAGACTCTTTCTACTTTAAGGATGTCAATGGTTAAGAAGGAACACAGAGAAAGAGACAAACTTGGGGCCCAACTGCTTTCCTGGAAGGAAGAATACATTAGATATAGTATACCAACACAAAGTATGTTGGTTGAGTGAACCAACACAGCTTGCTACTTATTGATCTATTTGGTAATAGAAAGTTATTCATTGCTTTGGAGGTTTTGGGGATATGTGAATTTGTGAGAAGGCTTGATGTATTTTTTCAGATCCCCAGAAATGCAAGAAAAATCTGCCATTGAAAAATATAATTCTCCCTGTCCCAAAGAAGACCTGGTAAATATGAACAGTCTACAATCAAAACATAATGGCAAAGAAAAAGACTCCCCCAGTTCTCATCACTTTGTACGTGGAAGAGTTAGAAATAGGTCATGATTTTTGTATATTGGGATTTGACAGTATTGTTAAAGGTAAGATGCACAATACATCTGTTAAATGGAGAAATACCATTCTGTTGGGGAGAATCTCAGGCTTTGAGACCAGGTCTTTTACATCAGTCTCAAAGTGAGTCTATGGCTGGAGTAGTTTCAGGGGTTTTGAGTTCTAGTTCCATACCTTAACCACTAAACTTAGAAGGTATGGTCCTATGATATCTCATCTCCTTGAATCACTGCTTTTTGATCTGCTAAACTGGGCATATGAAGATCTTAAAAACTTTATTAATGTTTAAAAAATGCTTTCAAAGAAAGACTGTGACCTTCCAGTTTAATTATAGTTGTGAATACCTCCTCTCCAGATTATGGCATTTAATTTGGTCAGTGTTCAAACATAACTTGTTGCTCAATATTCTGGGTGCAGCTCTTGGAGATCCCATTTATAATTGTTTCTCTGCTTACTTTGGTACTTCACAACTACACAGAGATACTTGCCTTGAATAAGATAAACTGGTTAATGGTAAAACACTAAGTAGTCATGAACATCGCTGGGCCTGAGTTGAATAGTCAAGCAGTCCTTTGAGTCAAGGCTTGGAAAAAGAAGGCTATTGATAATTTTTACTAATCTTGAGGATTTATGCTTGATTTACAAATGGACATAAAGTTCAGATGTTGCAAGACTAAGAAATAATCACTGGCACTTGCTCAAGGACCATCTTGAAAAAATATTGATTGAATTATTGATTCCTTATGGACCTGCAAACAATACCTTTTCAATTTAGTTCTACACGGACAAAAAAAAAAAAAAGGTGGTTACCTCATGTTGAGAAGACCAGAGATCTCAGACACTAAGCCATACACCTGGCTTCAGGACATTTATCATAGCCTCTGGTTGTTCCTACACTGTTGCAGTAAAGAAACAACCTGTTCTGCTAGCTTCCTAAGTGGAGATTTCAATAGTAGAGGAATTCATAGGATTACATTCTCAAAATTTTCTCTTTTATTCATGCTTTCTCCACGTGTCAGCCTGTGAATGTAATTCTTTTTCCACCTGAAATGTGTCATCTCCTTCCACATCTAAAGCTTCTTTGAGCAATAGTTTGGAGATAATGTCTTTGAATTTTAAGTCCAACTTCTTGGGAAGCTTTAGCAAGGTCTAGAGGACCTAAGTGCAAATGGAAAACAAGATAGGATTCCAGGAAGCTTTGCATCATTTAGTGGTGTTTTGGGACCTTAGCACTCCTGTTAGAAATACAATCTATTTCTTGGATATTCATGTCAGGATTAGTATTGAAATCAGAATTGATGAGAGTTGTTCTGTGCTCAGATGTCTGTAAGGCTGTAAAATCAGAACCCTTGATTACAAAGAAATAAAAAATGCTCTTACATTTTGCTTACAGGCAGTGAAAAATGTACGGTTTTCTTTAGCTCTGCACAGATTGTTGAGCATTTATCAGGTTTGCCTCCATGCTTATTTATACTGAGACTCTGCAGCAGCAAATATTTAATTTATAGCAAAACCTAATAGGAATGGCAAAAGACGCTTTGGAAAATAAAAGTAACCCTGTGTGTGTTTTTATACATTTCCTCAATTAGCTGCAGCCCTTATAAAACAGCCAGTGCAATTCTGCGTCTTTGCTGCAATGAGGATGCTCTGGACTTTCTTCTCACTATCACTTCTGTGCAAGATGATTTATAGTTTATTGACTTATTTGTGTAATTTCATGCTGGGAATTGACTTTATATCAATGCTTGGGAATGTGTTTGGTAACTGTGAAAATATTCTTCCCACACTGCTTCCTTGCTTGAATATGTAACACCATTAGAGGGTGTTAAACAGAGGACTGAGCTAGAAAGCGAAAGACAGGTTTATGGAAAGGGGACAGCACCAGATACCAGCTGTGAAGCCTCCCTTGTATCTGTCTTCTGCTCCTACCATAAAACTAACTGCCTTTTCCAAGGGTGACAAGTAATTCACAGTCCTTACAATAGACTCATTTCTACTGACTCAAGAGTTTTCTTGTAAAAGACATTTCTAAAAGAAATCATTACTATCTCACTGGACAACATGATCTGTTCCTAATCACTATTTTGTGATACAAATAGGTGGATGTTAAGATATTCTTCTATACCCAGAAAGAAATTTCCCAGTTAATGAATCACAGAACAAGTCATTCAACAAGTTAATTAGCCAGGTAATAATTACATTAATTTAAGTAAAATAGAAAGGGCATAGTAGCTTCAGTTAAACTGCAATTCACTTGCACAAAACAATTCCTGCACTGAGGAAAGAGCCTATATTTGCATTTGAACTCATTGGGTAAAGGATTGGTTTATAATTACACTATTTAACATATGCAGATTAGACTACAGAAGATTCTGTATTGAAACTCAATGCGAAGAAATGAAAATTCCATGTCTGAATATACAATCTGATCTTATGATTACTGATAAGTTTCTCTGTATCACAAAAATACAGCTTAATAGCTTTAAAGCCTTGAATAATCTAAAGCATAACTCCAATAGAAGGGCTAGCTGACAAATTATCACTTGTCTCAAAAAGATGTGGAGTGCTCTTAGCCTCTTAACACTACTGAGGAAATGTCATTAGCTGAGAGCTTTTCTCTTTGAAAGTCAGAGGTAAAGCCCTTACTTTATTTATGTGCTCCCCTCAGCTCTTACGGGACAGACAGCATGAAGCATCTGAAGTTGATAGATTCTGAGCCTGGTGGGATGGAGACTAAGCTAATACCACTGAGCTAATCTAGAGAGCTACAGCCAAACTGATGAGAACCGTGACAAGAGCATTGTGTTCCCACTCTGAATAACTGAACAACTAATTTTCCTCCACAACTACAACAAAAGAGTGCTTAACGTAAAACTTGCCCAGGGATGAATTGGCAACATCCCCAAAAAGCAAATGCTTGTGGGTCAGATTCCTGCATGCATAGCTCCACATCAGTGCTATGCCTATTCTTCAGAGTCTTATCTTCCCCAAGGAACAGCAGCAAAGTCGTTAACCACCATACACTTCTGTATGGTGTTTTGCATTCAGAGCTTAAAAATTCCCACAGGGTCAGA
Organism: Corvus brachyrhynchos; assembly: GCF_000691975.1. Classification (NCBI taxonomy): domain Eukaryota; kingdom Metazoa; phylum Chordata; class Aves; order Passeriformes; family Corvidae; genus Corvus; species Corvus brachyrhynchos. Next base: position 457,017 of record NW_008236196.1, on the reverse strand, counting down.
TGTGATCAGGAAAGGCATATCTGCGCTGTGCCTGGTTGGATACCTGCTGGCTTGCTAACTATCAAGGAACTAAATGCCCATTTGGACTCCTCTTTATTTACTTTAAATGCAATGCATTCAGCATTATTTAGTACCTCCTGTGCCTACTCAAAAATGCATTAGTTGCAGCCATTTAGTTTTTTTCACAATCTGTTAATACTGCAAGATTTTTCTCCTAGGAGCTGTATTTTTGGCATCACAGGGAAGATGGCAGTGATACCTCTTACTATTCTTCCCCAGCACATACCTCATCCAACTGCACAAGGTGTGGAAAGGCCTCTTTTTAGTTGTGTATGTGTTTTTTAGGCTCATTCCCTTATGCTACAGCTTTCGATGGGCTGTGTCTGTCTCAAGCTAGAACTTGAAAAACTTCAGGGGGAATTTTCAAGCTGTGTGCAAGAGCAAAACCAGGAAAACTGTACTATTTTGCTCAAGTTAAAAACACCTCTTGTGCATTTTTCCTTGAGCTGCTCTAGTTCACCTAGCCTTTGGAGAAGAACTCGAAAACTAGAGATGCGAAGGGCTTTGTCATGTAAGGGAACATGGACTTTAGCTGAATCACTTAAGTCTTTCAAATTTGCACGTTATGTAGAGACCTGCTAGAACCTTGCAGTCAAACCACTTTGTGCTCTGGGTATCCTCTTGGGGTGTCCTCTTTACACATTTTCTCTGCTGCAACTGGCTGAGCTTGGGCCAGGTCCTGGAGCTGCTTTTTTGTGAATCGCCAGAGACTCCCTCTCCAGGATCAGAAGTGTGGAAATGTCCTCTTGTGTTACTGATTTTTACTTCAGTTATTTCAGGTAACACCTTCATGTAAGTTCCTTAACAAACCATTATTAATGATCTTAAAAACAATTTTAAACCAGGATTTTTTGGTCTCTGATGCTGCTACTTGCAGCAAGTACCTCTCATGGGTAAAAATCTTTTTTTACCAACCTTACTTACATTCATAGCTGATTTATGCCCTTTTTTTTGTTATATATAAAGTATGGTTCAATGTAAATCTCTTTTTCCACCTTTTTTTTTCCATGAGATAGACTCTCCATGTACTTTTTTTTCTGAATAGCTCCTCTGCATCATTCCCAGCCCAAATCCATATTTCTTGCACACAGGTATGACAGAGGAGGACTTTAGATGGTCTGTCTGTGTCAGATACTATTCAGTATTTTTCTTAGGACTTGAATTATGGAAGAAGGAGTGTACATATTAATCAGCAATTTGGCAGTTGGCAAAAATAAAGTTCTATAATGTATTAACTAAGGAGAATGTGCCATCTTGACTGTAGGACATAGCAAAAGAATTTTTTTTTTAATAGTTGTCAGTTAGGAATAATTTAGAAAGGGCAGATCTGAATAGATTTGGGGATGTGGATTAGACATGGGTTTCAGATAGCCATTGCTGACCAATTAATAGTAGCGTCTTTTTTCTGTTCCTAAAAGAACATCCTTCCTCTCAGGTGTCTTCATCTGATCCCGTTTATTCACTTATTGCCATTATTCCAATTAATTTCTTAATATCCTTAGCTTATTGAATGATATTCATATCCTTTTATGTCTCCCAATTTTGTGTGCTAGGAACTGTATTAGCACACTCCCTGCTTTTACACTAAGATGACTTATGAAAATATTAAATAAGATCAAACCAAGACAAACCATCAAGAATCTCAGCCATATTAAAATACATCTAGATTGAGCACATGATCTGGTTTTTTTTCGTTGGTTGGTTTTTGTTTTTTTTTTTTTCCTTAATATGTTCCTTCTAACAGCATTAGAGTTTTTGTACAAGAGCTACATTTTCTCCTGTATAACTGATAATTTCCCACGTCGTGCTGTACTTTGCTGTAATCCAAACAGACTGACAAGTTCCCTTCCCCCTATGTTGAAAAGAAGTTATTTTATGAAGTGAAAGTGTCAGGATAGTCTTACCAGATCTTTTTGGTAAATCTGCATAATACTTTACCTTTTGCATTTTGATTTTCTGTGGTTTTTTTTTTTTTGAAGTTAATCTTTCCTCAGAAATCTGTATTGCTGCCTTTCTGCACCACTGAAGTAAGCATAACAAATCTCTCATTCTGTATCTTTTAACTTTCCCCTGTAACTGTAGGGATTTTATGTGATGGCTCTCGGTTACTGATGCCAGCTTTTTGTATACATCAAGCCAAATTAGGCAACCTATTGTTTCAGTTGTTATCCTTTTAAGACCTCTCATAATGATGAACCCCCTCCATATGAAAGCCTTAGCCTCTGAGTTTTTCTTCCATCTTGGATGCAGAAATCTCTTTTTATTTTGTCATTACTGCTAGGCAGTCTTTCTGTGTTATATTGATTTTGGTCTCTCCATATCTTTGCTCCACAGCTGCCAAGATTTTTCTTCCTCTTCCCCTCCCTCCTTTTTCTTTTATTGTATGACTGACAAGTCTTTTATTTATATTTTTAAAATCTAATTTGTAATGTGTATGTCAGTCTAAATTTCATATCCTTTTATATTATTGCCTGTGCAATTTTAGTGCTGTCTTTACTGATCAGTGTTTTTTTCTTCATTCTTTGTCAGCCCTTCATTTTTTCTTACTTTACTTGATGTTTTGCATACTATGATGTTTTGCTCGTATGTTTTTTATCTTTTTATAATGTTCTCATTAATTATTACTGTGAAATCTGAAAAAATAGTACCATCTGATAAAAAGGAGTTTGTAATAAAAGATATTAAACTGTGTACTATGGATTTCCCAAAGTATCTTTAAAAGATGCACTAACAAAGCTGAAACACTGCATTTCTACATGTCATTGCAGAAGAGAAAAATATTTTAAAATTTCTCACCTTCTGCTGTTTTACTTTTGAATACAGCACTCCAGTTCATTAAAAAAATGATTATTTTATTTTTCAAAATTATATAAAAGGGCATTAATTTTGTTCAAAGGAAAGAAGAAAGAAACAGAAATATTCTGAATTAATATTTCATCTTCTCCCTTGCAGTCAGAAAATCTCACTTAAAAGTTCATCTTAATTTTCTGTTTCCTCTACAGATGAGCACTGTGGCTGTAAGTGGTCACATCACTCTTTACCTCTTATTGTGGATAGCTGGTGACCTACGAGGCTCTAAATGTTTGTCAGTATTTTAAAGGTTTATTCTGCTTTAATCAGCAAGGCTCTGTATTGTAATAAGGCTGTGTTTTCTGACCTGACTGGTGAGCCAGAAAATTCCAGAATGGCTGTTTCAGAGCCAGAATGGCTGTTTCAAAAAATCAGTGATGGACAGGCCGACACTAAACAGTCAGTTAAAGATGCTAATTGAAATGCACTGCACTGGCAAGAAATGAATCTGGAGTTTGTAAGATGCAAAATGCTTTGAAAATGTGGAATGGTATGAGAATGTCAGAAATAAAAGCTGAAAACAAGTGTATTTCCCAGTCAGGTAAAACACAGTATAAGCTCTAAGTCTTTATAAACTTCTAAATCCAAATGAAAAAGTGTCTGAAAATGGTTAAAATTAGCAGTATTTCAAAACTATTGTTTTCAAAATATAGCAACTCATAAATAAAATCAAATTACCATTACATATTAAACTGTGATCATGTTTACAATCACAGAGGGTAACACTATTTCAGCTTAACCAACACTTTTATTCTGTTTTCAGTGTGCTGCTTAATTGCTTAATTAGGGCTTTTAAGTATTTTAGAAAGACAGAGAATTTCACTAAATGCTCATAGACTTGGGTATAAAAATTAATAATTACTTTTAAAATGATTTTGTTGTTTTTTTGATAAATACAGCAACACTATGCCCTCGATTTGGGAAGGATTTCACATTTGTCTTCAGATTGACTTCACTGCATTGTAAATATGTACTTGAAAGTCAGTTCATGCAAAACACTTTGATAATAGATGGCTGAGAGAAGTTTGATATTGTGAATTAATCATTAAAGGGAACATCTTCTGATTTTGGGCCAGTGTTCACTATTGCAGTACCTGCTCACCTTCTATACCCAGCTGATGGCAGGCCTGAAGGCTCAGGGTCACATTTAGCATTGTCCTTTCTCCTTTCAGGAGTAAAGCTCTTGAGGTCATGGGCATTGTGAGGTTTATTCTAAAAATGTGAGTAATTTGGTTTTATTTTTGCTGATGTTGATTTATCTTCATTGGCTGGATGGTGGAGTTTTTCTGTAGGAAGAGTATTATTGCTATGAGTGCCATTGTTTTGAGGAGAGGACATAGAACATGCACCTTCTCTACTCAATTGAGCAACTCTTTCCAAGTCACTGGCTCTTATCCCTTGGTCAGTTCAGGTGCAAAAGTGGATTGAATCAAATTCCATTAAAATCAGTGAGTGTATTAAAGTTAAACCATCATAGATAAATGGATAAAATAAAAATGAGAATGTGAGCTCTGCATTATTTAATGTGGATTCATTTCTGGGGCGTGACTTTCAGAAGACATTTGAGGCTTCAGTGCTGTTTGGATAGGTTTTGTGTACTGTATAAAACTATGGATTTCCTCTCCTCATTCCTCAGGAAGCCATAGGGCAATACTGGAATGTCACAACAACTATTTCTTTCTTATTTATCAGTGCATATATTCCTGTGTGGAATTACACGTACTTTTATCTCCTTTCACAACTCAGTTTCTGAGATTCAGACTGATCATGATGGCTCTCTGCGACTATTGACTCCTGCAAAATTCTTTGAGCTTTCCTATCCCAAGAGATGAACAGAAATGACATTAATTTGCACTCAGGAATAATATTACTTGCAATTTTCTAAAATGCTGTTTTAACATGGCCAAATTTCTGGGTGACTAACTATGAAATTACTGCTTCTTTATAAATGCTTAATTTCAGCACATAATGGAAAACTACTAAGCAGTGCCCAAAGGCTGATATGGTAAGTGGTTTTCAGAGCTTTTCATTTCATAACAATTTTTGTTGAATTAATTATAGGATATATAAAGAAATAGTACAAAGTTTGCTCTAGTCTGCCAGAAACTTTACTTATGTGTCAGACAAACCTGAAGGTTGTGCCTTCATACTAATTGGCAGAGGATGTCTAGCTTAAACTGCCAACTGAATAAACAAATTTTGCTAGAACATCAAATTGCTGATAGCTTATCTGAAAGATTATTTGGCCTTTTGTCTTGCTATTTGCTAAGTGCCATAGAAACCATCAGTGTGAAAAATTGTCTTATTTTAAATCATAGAATGAAATGTTTTAAGATGGTGGGCTTGCACAGTGAGGAAATGTACTTCTGGATGGGAGAGAGAGGCATTGTCAGCACTTAAAGGATGAAAGATTCCATTCTTTTGCTTCTCTTTTCCGTAGTTGTTTGGTTTTATGCCTACCAAGGTCCTGGGCACCCTAGAGCTAGAGCTCCCACTTCTTCAAATATTTTGTCTGCCTTTATATTGAAGGATATTAGAAGCCAATATCCCTGCTTTACTCAAAGCTAAGGTGTATTTCCATCCCAAAGCATCCTTACAAGGTGTGAGCGAATTGTAGGCCTGAGCCAACTCTAAAAACAGTGGCAGACTGAATCCCAAATTAGGAATGTAAAGGTAATAAATTGTTTGTGTTGAACCACATTCCTAGAAGAGGAGTATTCCTCGTCTGATTTACCTTACCTTTGCAAGCTTACCTGAGTTGAGTTCAGAAAAAGGTGGAATTTTCTCTGCAAGATGACATGTCTCTGTTAAAGTATCAATTGCAAAGCCCTGCTGACAGTATGTACTGTCAGTAAATACTAATGTCTTCAGGAACTCAGTATTACATTCATGGCATTTTAAAATTGGCTTCAATACATTAAGCTGAACAGTGTTAGCAGAAGCAAGTGTGGATCACATTTCTAAAAAATATATTAATACAAAATGTTGAAACTTGTTACTATGTGGTGAGCCAAATTGTGGTCCCTCCAAAGTCAATGAGTCATTCTTATCAAATGCTTGGAGGAATTCACCAGACAACATTATTAATGTTAAGGCTTTCCTGTAACTACAGCAGTATTACAAATCCTTCTTTTTACGCTAATTTACCAAAATCCATCACCCAAAATTGAAATTTAGAAGTCAGACTTTGTAGGTCCATCAACAGTCATTGCTTAAGTGAGTGTCTAAATACTGATTTATTAACATAGCTAATTTCCCCCATTCCCAGTCTCTGTGATTCAGAGTACACATGTTCTGCCCTCTGATAACATGCCTTGGCCCATGGTTGGAATCCAACCCACTTCACATCCACACTGCTTTGGATCCAAATCCACCTGGAAAGGAGTAGCTATTTGGTGAGAAATGAGATAAGAGAGGTGTCAAAGCTTTGATCCCGTGTTCTCACTAACAAGAATTCAAGCATACCTTAGCCTGCAAGAATCAAGCCTCTCACTGTTCCTCCAGCACTGCTTCAATGTGACATGAAATGTCATCATGCAGGAAGGCTGAGAGCATTAGTTATGGACATTTTCTGGAGGGAGGCCGTCATATGGTATGCAGATCAAATCTTCTGTTGCACTTTAATCCTCTCATAACACCAAGGGCATTTAAATAGAGGATTTTTTTCCTCATGCTGGTCTTGAATATTTTCATACTTAGTTACTTAGCAGTCATCTGAGACCAGAAGTTCTTCAGGGCTTTAGGAGGTGAAAAATACTCTGATAACAGAAGAATACACTTTTTAAAGGAAAACACTGTTTTTTAAAAATAGAATTATGGCCCTGAAATTCAGGAATATTGTGTAAAGACCATAAAACCAAGGAAAATATCCATACTTCTAAAATGAACCCAAAACTCTGTTGCAAGAGTTAAGCCTTAATAATTTTTTTTTTTGTCTCGACCCCTAGTCCTATCCAGGTTCAAGGATGTATACATGTATACCAGATATATTTACCAGAAGTGTATTAATTTAGATTCAGTACTTTTCTACATTATGTGTTCTGCCTCAAATACTAACTAATTCAGCAAGTCCTGCTGTACAGGAGTCAGACTGCAAGATCACTGGAATATCTTCTGGCCTTGTAATGAATGTATGGGTTTATGCCAGGAATACGTTCTCTGAACATCCTTTGTCTCTGTACCTGACTAAAGCAGTGGCAATTGCTCTTTACTCTGAAGACCAGGAAAAAGCAGTCAGGACTGTAGAGTAGTAATCAATATGGATGTGTATTATTACACTTTCCCCTTGGCAGGCTATATCAAATTCATTGGAGATGTTTAAAAGTATTCCCAAATACTCTCCTAATAAATTATGAAAATCGCTTCCTTGGAAAGTGCTGCTTTAAGCAGGAAAAAAATCTACACCATTGGAAGGTCAATGCTATGAAAACAGTATCAATTTTCTTGATGAATTGATAGTTCAGAAGCAATTTGACGTGAGTCTTCAATTCTGACAGTACATGTGACTTTGGCTAGATGCCTGGATATATGCAGTGAGTAAACACAAAATGTTGGAAATGATCTTGATCTCTTATGTTCAGTTTGCTAAGACAAATAATAGTGGAACTTAAATACAGCTGCCAAAGCTATCTGTAATAAAAGTACAAGACAAAAAAGTAATAATAACAGCAGTCCCTAAACTGAAGAATCATTGATCATTGTGGGCTGCAGTAAATCTACTGGTATTAAAGTTTCCTGGAATGGGATGCCAAGGATTAAAATAAATAACTTTACAGTTTGTTAGGCCTTCTTTCTTTGAAGAGGTTGCCATCCATATAGAAGGATTAAAAAAGGTCTTAGGATGCACACAAAATTTGTATTTGCCTCAATATCAAATGCATGTGTAAAGGCATTGGACATACATGAAGAGAGATGGGAGAGCAAATGTGAAGTTAGATCCTTGTAACCATTTTTCTTCACCTTATCTGAATAGTCTTGAGGTGGCTGTCAGGTAAAAAACCTGCTAAAAAATAATGCAGATATACAGTAGCTGGTGCACAGGGAGACATGAAAACAAATATTAGAAAGTGTGCAAAAAGCCTCCTTTAAAAGCTTTTCTATCTCCTGAGGTTTTAAGAAGAGAATCAATTCAGATGCCTCTCTACTCTGCAAACATAGGAGGAAATAGTGGGAAATAGTTACATCTAATGCATTTTGGTACTGTACATGTTAGTGTCTTTTAGAAGGATGAAGGCAAATTTCAGAGATTTTTAGAACAGTGGTTTTTTGTGTGACTGAATTTAGACTTTCTTTTAATACTTTGTGGTTTTTGTTCTTTTTTTTTAAGGAAAGAAAGGACAAAGACTGTTTTCACTTATGTTTTACATTTTCTCTTTAAATGCAGTACAAAACGTTGGTTTAATTTTTGTATTTGGTCTCATCAGGGCAATGCATTTCTTAATAAACATAGACTCTTGTTTTCTTACCTCAGAGGAGCTGACCTTTTTGGAGTAACAGCATTTTTATGTTATTTTAATTTTCTAGCTTTGAATGAAACCATTACTTCCTAGCTTTGGACAGATTGTCAGGCTTTATTTTATAGTCCACAATATCACTTTTTCCCTATGTGACTTCAATGACTTCCCCCCTCACACAGCAGCATATACCTCTACAGCTGTTCATATGCATTTAAAATGAAGAGCCCATGGAAATGTGTCAGCATGTACCAGGAGAAGGTGGATATAATGCCACAGAGAGTGCAACTCTGCCTCTAACAGTAGAAATCTGCGTCTGTAGGAAATAGGTCCACACATTCGTTTAACAGGTGAAGGCTACTCTAGGGGTCCTTGAGCAAAATATATGTGATAAATACTCAAATGACACTTTTGAGTTTTCTATTGGTTCAGCAAGGATTGCCAAAGGCTACATCAATATCTGTTTTCATAGTCTTTCCTGAAAAGCCTCAAGCTTAACTTTATGATGTTGAAAATATTTGAAAATCCTTGAAAAAGTTCTTGAAAACCTTTAATTTATAACTAGGAGTACTTAATATACAGGGCTTGCAACCCTTACAATAATTTACCCTTCTTCTTCCCACTTGAGTGAATCTAAGCAATTTTCTTTAATTCCTGATATAACCTCAAAAGACAAACTCATTGATCTTTCCCTCTAAAGGGAACTTGCTAGCCTAGAGTTCATAAAACTTGAAAAACACAGATGTTTCAGATTATGTCCTTATTGACATTAACAGTCATTTTGCAGTGATACAGCCCAGTCTCTCAATCCATTCAATACATCTGGAGTGAATCATTAGCCTGCATGAGTTTTTATTAACTTTAATAGCAATATTTTACTCCCTTATTTCTTTGTGGGTTTTTAATTCCTTGGTGTCTGCTTCTGCCTAGAATTTCTACTTCACACACTACAATTCATAAATCCCTAAAGAAATGCAGCATCTACTCCATGCTATTGCAAAGTGTATATGATTCTTGGGTCTCTGTTTTTCTGTTGATTTATCTAATTTTGATATCTAATTGAACATTTCTCCTTGTGTATTCATTTCTTTATTAAAAATATCTTACAAGGGCTTTTTTCTATACCTTATATTTGAACTTCTAAATATAGCACATTATGTTCACTGTCTCTTTTACCCACAACAGTATTCTTGCTTGCAAAGAAATGTGCTGAGACAGGTACAATTTGCTTCACATATGGGAAGAACGAGATGATGCATTGCTGTTCCCTGATACCTATTTTTGCATGTGTATAATTGCATTTACCTTGAAAAACTGATTTTTTTTTTCAAATGAGTATTTTGTTAACCATCACAAGATAAAAACAAAGAATGTTTAAAAAGAAATTGAAGTTGTAACTTATGTCTTCAATGCTGTAATTCATTGTTGATCAAATCTTCCTATAGTGCTAATAGCAGTTTGTAAATGATGATCTCATTATAGGTAAGGTTGAAATATTTAATGTCAGGCATTGCATTTCTTTAAAAAGCACTGTACTTAGTAACTATTGTAATTATACCAGGAGACATAAGAGAAGAGATTAGTGCAACAAGTCACCTAGCTTTAATAATGTCATAAGAATCTGTAATTGCAAAATTATCCACTGTGTTATAAGTGTTCACTAACTTAATATTCAGGTCACTCATCATTTGCAGCACTTCATGAAGTAAGCAATTATTTTTCCCAGTGTACAAATATCAATTCCATTAATTTTAATAAGTCCCGCACTGGCAATCCTGAGAGCTGTACATTTAGGTGTAGTACAAAATGCCTTCATCTGTGACTGAAAAACATGTTCTATAACAGACAGTATTTGGCAGCTTTCTAAATCTTGGTACTGGCCATACTTAGAAAGATTTAGAGGTCAAGTTTGAGTTAAGCACCCTGAACTGTATAAAAATGCCTGCAACCTACTCTAAAATAGATATTGACAATACGTCCCAGATTTCTTTCTTTCCAGATAAATTGTGTAGATTGTGTGCATCTATGTCCATCCATCCATCCATCCATCCATCCATCCATCCATCCATCCATCCATGTCAATCTATCTCATACTATTTTAATATTGTATCTTCAAGACTTAGGTCAACCTGAAAATTAAAAAGAACCCCAAAACACAACAAACTGAATGAAAATTGAAAACTTGCTAATAATCTGTGTGTGGGACTTTTTTTCTGTCCTGTAAGAAATGTTATTATTCAAAAGGATGAGGAACAGGTCTGGTTCTTTTGTTCTCTTAACTGCACTGAGCTACTGTCAGAATGAATAAAAACCCCACATTTGCCCTGTGAAGATAAGTAAGTCATCTGCAATAGCATCTTTCCTTTGAGTTCTCTGGTGTTTTCTGCCAGTGTCTACATCTGGGGGAACCTGCTGGACTGATCCAAAAAAACAGTGCAAGGTGCTTCTCCAGATCCAATAATGGCTAAAGTGTTATCATAACAGATAGAATTTCCCAGGTATTTTTTATTCCTTACCTTTTTCCTGTTTGGTGTTTACCTGTACTTGTTACTTTTTACTGTACATTTTATTCAAAGTTTTGAGAATAGGGAATTCATTAACACGTGTGAATCGAGCCAGTGACATTGTGGATCTTTCCTCTAGGTACCCTGTGAAGACAAGCAATAACATCTGTATTGTGAAATCTCAAATTAAAGAGGGCTTAAAAAACCAAAACAGGCTAGGTCTGAAAACTGGAGATGCTTCAAAGTTATATTGCCATCGTAATATCCTAATAAAAACTACATTTGGGGTGAGAAGAGAATAGTTATGTGCAAATACTTTCCTTCACTGAAAACACTCCACCTACTAGAACTATCTTATTAGATAAGGTGCAATTCCTCTTGCCTCATTTAGGCTCTGTAATAGGTGTCTGGAATAACAAAGTGACTTAGGCTCCCTGCACAGTTGAGAAAAGTTGAAATAGAGGAGAAACTTTAGAGAATAACTCATGTACATTAGGTTGAAACGAATTGCTTCCGAAAACACATCTTTCTTTCGACTGTAATGGAAGCCTCAATTTCTCCTTATTGAGTCTGCATGGTCATCCTGCTGACACTGGGCTTAGCTTGAATGCCCAGCTTTCAGATAGCTGGGATGTCTGATGAATACCACCTGTATTATCTTTAGCACAGAAATGCAGTATCCCTGATTGTGCTTTTAGAGGTAGCATCAGCCAGGAAGCAGACTAGAAATCTTGACTCTTACAAGGAAAGTCTCTCTTGCCCTTTCTAAATAGCTCATTACAAAAACACCAGACATGAATTTCAAGAAGTTTCAACAAAGGTATGAAATTTTCAACAATTTATGTAAAAACAGGGTTAAACCAGGACCAAACTTTGCTGAAAACATAATTCATGATGCTCATTCTGCACATCTGCTGGCTTTTTTCGGAGACTGCAGAGGTGGTTTTTCAACCTTACCTGTTTACTTCTGGCTTCCAAAATCTCCTGCAAATTCTGCCTAATGGGATTTTCTAGGGGTGGGAATATAAAACATGTTGTCATATCAAACATAGAGTTAGGTTTTCTCCAGCATTGTCAGCTTGAGAGCAAGAAGGAAGATACCCCGCACTGAATTGTCAGGAAAAACAGTTTTGGAAGCATAACCTAGAACAATGACTTTCCCAACTACTATTACTATTACATAAGGTATTGTCTTTGCTAGCATTTCTAGGGTGAAATTTCCATGCTGTTGCTGCTTTTTCTTGAAACTTGGGCCTAATTTGTTTTGTGGTCTTAACTTCCAGTTTATATTTCACCTCCATTAGCTGTTATTTTTACAGTTTATTTTGCAGGTTTTGTCATTGATAAGAAATTCAGAGAAGAGAAGGTGACCTAATGGAAGCCTTTTGGTACCTGAAAGGGAGCTGAATTTTTGAGAGAATTTTTTACAAGGGTGTGTAGAGACAGGACAAGGGGGAATGGCTCTAAACTGACAGAGAGTAGGTTTAGATTACATAGAAGGAAGAAATCCTTTACTGTGAGGGTGGTGAGGCACTGGAACAGGTTATCCAGAGAAGTGGTGGATGCTCCATCCCTGGAAGTGTTAAATGCCAGGTTGGGTGGGGTTTTGAGTAATATGGTGTAGTGGAAAGTCCCTGCCTATAGAACTGGATGATCTTTAAGGTCCCTTCCAACCCAAACCATTCTGTGGCTCTATGATTTAGATATTTTAACTAAGCTCTAAATTATTTTTCTACTTCTAATGTTATTCCTCTGTAATTGTCAGTCACTCAAAAGAGCCCCCCACAGATCCCTTAATATCCAGAGTGGCTAGTTCTCTATATTATAAGTGGAAATACTACATTGCTTAATTCAGATGATAATAAATAAGATTGTTTGCTATGTTCCAGTGAAATTATTTTATATAATTATATGCTGCTGTTGAATTATATAAAATACATAACTGAAATTTATTATATGCTGATGAAGTGATTTACAAAAGAATTTGTGTAAATTAAGAAATGTCTGTGTTTTATATTTTTAATGAATTGAGTGCAGAAAACTGATGTTACTACAGTTCCCTGTGTTTGACTTGTACAGATCTAGGCAAATTAATTCCTGGTATAGTGCCATTAATTTGATGGGAGTTACATCACAGATATGAACTCATTCAGTTATTGCTAGCACCATCTGGAAATTTATAATGTCACAGCAATGTTTCACTTGCTGAAGACACGTTCATCCTTTTTGTTTAGTATGGCAAGACAGGGATTAAAAATTGAAGATCACTTTAGCTTGCTCTACATCATCTTAAATTCCCTTGTAGGCTTTGTTATGTTTGGATGGCAAGATGTGAATTTAAATAATATTTAAATAAGTGTAATAGTGCAATGAAGAAGAGACCAAATAGGTCTCATGAGGCAAAACATTTTCATGAATATCAACATAACCCTTTTTAGATGGGAGTGGATCTATAGCAGTGATGTTTCTTTTGGTGTGTGCAGATAGCTGTCTCTGACTGTCCTTCCTGACACAAATTTGTAGCTCTGTTTTAATGCTGGCATGTTGGAACCCCACTCCTAGGACCAGAATAGATCTGTATCACGAAGTTCAGCTCAATTCTATCATGGTTTACCACATTGCAAAATTCTGCCAGAAATGTTAGAAACTTCATATTATCTTCTGTTTGTTTAGGAAGTTGTATTGTTTGTTCTCATTATTTTTATTGGCATTGTGTCCAGAAATGTATTTTTGAGTGATTAGAAACCCTCGTCTAGTTTTGAAACTGTGCTTTATCCTTGTGGAAACATCAAATGACAGCCTAAGTTATTTCCTTTCTTCCCTGCCTCCTCCAGAGAACAGACAGGAATGATGCTTGTAATGCCTTCTGATTTCAAGGTTTCTGCTCAGAAATGCACTGAGTATACCCAGGCCCAGCCATGTCAAAACCTCAGGTAACTCAAGACCAAAGGTACAGAAACAATAGGAATATGGACAAAGCTATAACTACCCAGCATATGGAGACATTTGCTTGCTATGTGTCTTTGTTTATAACTGTGTAACAGATAGCTCTGTGTTACACACAGTGACAGCACTCCAGAGCTGGTGAAAAAAAAATAAAATTCAACAAACAAGACTAATTTAGGCTAATTGATTAGTTACCACATGCCAGCTTTCATGTGGCATCTTTAAGACAGCATACTAAGAAACTTTTTGCAGGTGCAGAGTACAAGTCTATGTGTTGTCCCATCCGCAAAACTGATACTTCTGTGCTTTAAGTACCTTCTTGTCCCACTTTCCCATGCAGAGAGTGTTGCTGGTCTGGGCAGCATGCCCAGCATGGCCCTCCTGCCGTGAGCCCCTCAGACAGCAGCCCCCGAGGCCGCCACACCAGGGAAGAGCCGCTGTGTCTACTGGCAGCCCAGGGAGCGATGGAGCACAACGCTGACAGTCACCATCCTTACCTTCAGTCTCATTGAGACATACAAAGCAAGGCTAGAATTTTTGTTAAATTTAATGCTTTAGCTGAAATACAAATATTGAGGTGAGTTAGCAAGTGTTTACCATAAATTCACTGGTAATGTAATTTCATAACTTTGCCTGAAGGTGCCTATCCTTAGGGGTTTGTTTTTTTGCGTGTTAGGCCCTTGTTATTAGTGTCTGGTTTGTATTTACAAAACCCACAATATTCATCAAAAATGTTCACCTTTGAAATGAAATGGAAATATTGCTGTGTAGTTAGCTGGAAATTACCACCTAGGAAAATTTGCATACAGAAAATTTTAGTTATAGTTTATTTTTATTCAGACAGGATACAGTTAAGGAAATAAAATTTTTTTTTTCAATGAATTTTTAATTTAAATAAGTTGATTATGTAGCTATCTGATGCTAGGATGATGAAGTTAGATAGCCCCATAGATGTGTGTATTTATATAAAGAAGGGAATTCATGCAGCATAAAGCAGATAATTTATCTTTGTTGAAGTCAGCTTGGTAGACATGTTGCCTCTGGAATGCTAATAACCACCAATTTTTATGTAACAGAAATGGAATACACTGTATTTAGAAATACTCAGAAGGAAAATTTCTTTTCAAGGACAGTAAAAGCATCAAAATGTCTAAAGGGTCACTAATAGCACCCCCCCCCCCCGTCAAATTGACAAGCAAAAAACCCCACTAACCAAAATATCATCTTTAAAACTGAGTTCTTTATAAGAGATTATGAAAAATATCAATGAATCCAGTAAATCAGGAAAAGTGCAGTTAGATGTAAGGATGTAAAAATAAATCCAAAGAATAAAGGAGGGGGGAACTGAAGAGCAAATCTGAATTTTAAAACAGATTCCAGTAAGTACATCTTCCCAAACTGTCAGTGCTGTAATCTTTAATTTTTATTTGCACTTAAAGAGATGCCGAAGAGGAAACTCTCTGTTCGTGGCAAGGATCCTTGGCATGTGATTGACATGATATCACATTGCATAAACTAATAGCAGCCAGAAAGGTGATTGATGAGTCAGATCCCTTTATAGCACCCCAAATTCACTGCTGCTATGCCTTAATTTCTTTGCTCTGCTTCTGCATCTTGTGGTCCAGAGAATTTTACTACTCTGTTTGCTGGTGGAGAGCATAAGCTGTAGGGACTCTTCATATTAAAGAAGCAATGCACTGTGGGCAGCCAGTTTCTGAGGTAATACTTTAACATGAGCTCTGCTCCCCACAGTACTCATATTTTGTGGTAAGCACAGAATAAATTACTCCTTTCTATGACTTGATGTTGGGGAAGGAGCAATTTTGTCCCAGTTGCTTATCGTTTAGTCATCCTTATTGTCCTACACCTTCCCTCTTCTGAAAGACATGATCTACC
Organism: Corvus brachyrhynchos; assembly: GCF_000691975.1. NCBI lineage: Eukaryota > Metazoa > Chordata > Aves > Passeriformes > Corvidae > Corvus > Corvus brachyrhynchos. Next base: position 441,308 of record NW_008236196.1, on the reverse strand, counting down.
TCATGGGCTTTGACATGTCAAAAGTCAGCAGTCTCTGCTGACTGTTCACATGGCAGCATGTGGTTGTATTTAATTTTTACCACACTTTAACCAGGGATTTCTAATGTAGCATATTTCCATGTTGAATGATAGGGATATTTGACACTAGTGACAAATTTCAATGCCCAAGACTGCATCAGAAAAGCAAGATTTTCAAAGATTATGCTGTCCCACCCCCCAGCGCTAAGAGCATTTTCTGTCTTTCTTTCTCTGTTGTCCAACCGTTGAACTGCTGACATTTAGAGGATGTTTTACCACAGGAGGTAGAGTCGAGTCACGTGAAAGTTTAGCTATAGCAGAATCCTGGCTGCATTTAGCCAAAGCACAAAAATCTGCAAATTGAGCCTCTAAAGGCATGAGGTACTAAAGGATTTTACATTGCTGACATTCATCAAAGGCTACAGGCATTGTGCCATCTCTCTTCCCCCCAGAGAAATAAAACTCTGACAGCTTTCTGAATTCACTTTCAAGAAGGTGCAAGGCTCAACAATATAGTGAATCCATGCTTCAGTCTTACCATCTTCACCAAAAGCTTATCTGATATCCAGCCTTAGGATACTCCATATAGCCCAGAGAAAGAGTATTCTCTGTTCAAGAGGATTTTACTATGCAGAAATAAGCCTGGTTCAGGGTGAGGAAAATAGGCTAGGTAGCACACAGTAGGCTGCAGTAACAGTCATGTCTTCTTCCTGCTCGCATATATGAATATTTCTGGAATTTTTAGTTGCTGTAAGCATATCATCCCAAGATCCCACCTACAGCACTGCAACCTCTTGGTAGCCTCTCTGATTGTGACTGCTTTGAAAGTGTTGAGCTGCCCCTTTAAAGACCTGCTTTACCTGCTGGGGTGGTAACTGAGATGAAGACCACAGACCATAACCGAGGAATGTATAGGTGCATAGGTACTGCTCTGAGAGCATTAGAAATGAGGCATGCAATTCAAGAGCAAAGGTTGTCTGTTCCTGTTGTATGGAAGAAGAACATCTAAGGTTCATAAATGCTCATGGTCAAAAGGAATGTTAAAAGTCAGAGGCTTCACAAAAACTCAAAAAGTTTTGTTAGTAAATTACTTGGCATTGAAAGTGGTCACTGACCTACTATATAAACATATGGCAGAGAAAGAGATTAATTAAAGGGAAGACAGAGAAAGAGAGCAAAAGAGAGAAAAAAAGATAAAGAAAAGAAAGACGAAGAAAGAAGCAAGCAAGCTCCCAGTCCTGGCTTCAGCACTGATCCAGTTGATGGGATATCCAGGGTCTTGGGGGCACTGGTTGGGGTACCTTTTTATAGATAGGCTTTCCCCACTCTGAAGATGGGTTTATCTTTCTACGCAAATTAGTTACCATGCACAGTCTCTTCTTTCAGACCTTTCTGGAAATGGATCAGAGGGCTTTGGGGGTTTTGGGTGGTCATGATCCCCCCCTACAGTCCATGCTCACTTCTCGGCCTCATTCTTGCGCTTATGCTGTACTGTGTGGTGCTCATCTCCAGGAACTAGAACAAGGATGCTTGTCCTGGAAAAGTGCTGTCCTACCTCTGCATGGCTCCTTTTCCAGCCACATCTCATTCTTTCCTACCAGAAAGTTACTAGCAACATTCCTTGTCTGTTATTATCAACAATTCTTGGTTGGCTGCACAGCCATCCAGCTATCGGTGTTTGGGACACACACACCAGCCCCTTATCTTCTGGGCTTCCACACTGACACAGGGAAGAAAGAGACACGGCGTTGGTTACTTTCTTATACAAGCTTCAAGATTTGTGTGGCTTTACAAATTTGTCAGCTTGTAAGTACACTCTCGAACCTGGGTAGCATTGTCTTGATGAGCTTCCATCAGTCTGGACAGGTGAAAAAACCCCGAACTCAATAAACAAGCACTGATACAATTTATTGTTGCTGAAGGACTTATTTTGTTGGTACTGCCAGTGTTAGTGTCTCATCTGTCTCCTTTGCAGCCTGAAAAGTTTCTGTAGTGAATTACAGGCACTCAAAGTTCCTTTTCGACTGATGTTTTGAGTGTTGTAAGCACAGAAGGAGAGGGAGAAAGTGAGATCTGAAGAACAAAATCTATAGGAACAGACCAAAGAAACCAGCTTGGGCAAACAGAGCTTCAGCACTGGAAAGCCCAAATCAAAGACTTTTCATGTGTGGATGACAATTAAACAGCCATTAAACCAATGTCACTTTAACAAAGGTCAGTAAAATGTTTCATCTGGTATAGACAAGCTCTGACAGCTGTGAATTTATAACACTTACTGTTTGTTGACTAAACCTGACCTCTGCTTCTGAAGCATTACTCAAGTTTTGGAAAATAAGAAGGATGAGCAACAATTGCAATGTCTTGTGAGATCATTTTCACTACGCACCTCCTCCCATAGAAATAAAAAGAATAATAAAAATAACAGCCTAGTCCTTTGTCTTGTCAGGGTCCAAACTATCTTGCTTAATTAGGATAGAATTAGATGCAATTTTCTGAGCACATCAGTCTTTATTCCCCAGGGATATATTTCCACATGAAGAAAGGACTGAAGAATCCTCCCCCAGCTTTCACTAGAATGTATTTCCAGGACATCTGGCCTCTGATCAGCTACAGCCGTATCCTCAACCTCATCAAGACAGGTACTTTGCTCAGGACTGGATTTACAAAGACTTCTTGAGTTTTTTAGCTTAGTCTATTTCCAGAACAGGCACAGTTGAGAAGTCTGAGGATGAAGCTACCAATTTTTTGCAAGGATGTTCCTTCCTTCACCATGATACATAATAAACAAACGGTTTCTGTACTTCAGTGCTTGATGCTGGGCTTATGAAAGAGGAGTAGTGAGGTTGGTGTTTCCAGCGCAGCTGACCTGTTCCTCAGAAGCTCTGCCTCCAAACAGCTCTTCAGGTGCAGGGCTATCTTTGTGCTTGCTGATGCCACAGAGTGGTGATGATACTCTATTCCTAATAGTCCTTTGGAAATTTAGAAGGAATTGCAAACTGTAGAGCCTTCTAAATGTTGTATCACTTTTAGGCTATAGCATACAGACATAATTGCTCTCTGTGACTGCCCTGCTCTGTTCATGTGAGACAAGTTCGCCCTGAGTAAGCTACTGATATGAGCCAG
>NW_008236196.1:413519-437991 GCF_000691975.1 Corvus brachyrhynchos | reverse complement strand
GCAGGGCAGGGGCAGCCAGAGCTGGGCTGCCAGTGCCCAGCACCTGGCTCAGCTGCTCGTGGTGAGCTGTGACTTTAAAAGCACTTATCTGCAGCGATAAAATCATATACCACTGGTGCTCTTATTGCAGTGCTAAGCATCTATTAACACTGACAGTCGAGTAATGAGGTGACTGCAACAATTAATTTCCATGTTTCCATTGAGCTAGGCTCTGGAGGATTGTTACACTGATTCTTTGTGAACATCTGAGCAGGGGGAGAGGGGGAAGAAAGGAAGTTCCATGTTTCAGCGCTTCCACCTTTCTGCTAGACATTGCCAAAAGGCCACTGTCTTTGGATTGCTTCCCTGTTTTCAAGTGCCAGAAATTTGATATAGTGTTATTTCATGGTTTGCTGAACACAGGGAGAATTGCTACCAGCAGTGTGTTTTTGCAAAATTGGTGTAACCCTCACTTGATTTCATGCTGTTTCAGAATCGAGTGAAATAGCTTCACTCTTTCTTTGTTTCATGATGACAAGTCATTAGTAATGTTACCAGGAGACCAAAATATCATTGGAATAGGCATTTGATATTAAGATGAATATATCTATTGTTTCATCACATGTTGGGGTTTTTTCTCAGTAAAATAATAACCTTAAATAATACTGCAACATTTTAAAAAAATCCAATCTCATTAAAAATGAGTGATTGTTCTAAAGGCAGGAGACAAAACCCAGATTTTCCCAAAAGGCAGGCTGCTGTCAGTTCCTGCATTTCTGTTTATAGACTTACACTTGAAATTACTGTCCTGTTTAAGGGTGGAGGAGGCTGCCCCAGTTCAGTAAGGAGCTTTAGGCTGGAGAATAGTCTGTGTGTTGGTAACAGTAACTAACAACAGAAACCTTTAAACAGACACAGCCAAAGGGTAGTGGTCTCAATATTTTTGGAAAGCACTTGGATCTGAATCTTGTGTACATGGGCATAGCTCCACTGAAAAGAATGGAGTTGTATCAGTTCATGATGAGATTTGCATCTACTGCTTTTGATAGACCAGTGAGAAATTAAAGTGGGCTTGGGATCACCTTTTCTCCTTTCAGCAGCTGACAGAAAGGCAGGAGAGGTCTCAGGAAATAGGATGTACACGGGCAGTGACAGAGTTTATCTGCTCAGTACAACTGTGAGCAGAAGAAGCCCCAAAAGGAGCAGTGACAGAACTAGCCGAGACACCCAGCGCAAACAGCCACAACCTCCCAACACCCAGACAGCATGGCTGGATTGAGTTAGGGTGGCTGTACTGGGTCTGGGTGCAAATAAATGGTTGAAGTTCAATTCCAAGCATCCCAGAGATAGCCCTAGTCTAGCATAAACAAAGCCTTGATAAACACAAATTCAACCCTAAAATAAAAAATAACCATAAAGCTGCTCCTGCAACTCTTAAATTAAATTAATCCAGTCAATACTTGTATTGAACGGTGTACTAGGGAGTAAGTTTTTCTGGAAAGTAGTTAATTATCTGACTCTCTCTACCAATCATTGTAGCAGTGCTGCTTAAAGCCTTAACAGTGATCACACTCTGCTGTGCCAGGTGCTACAGTAATGCGTTAAGAGACTGTGTGTGCCTCTAAGATCTGTACCACAGCTGTGCATGAAGTCCAAATGCAGATAGATGCTCGCACTGGATACAAACATAGACAGATGAGATGTCTGGGGAACTGACCCTCCATTTCACCTCCAGAACCAGAAGTCTGGATCAACCTCATTGTGCTACTGTCCCTGATGCGTGCTGCTCTCTTCTGCAGACCTTCTTCCCATGTGCGCCTATTCCCAGGCATGCTTGTATGCACATTTCTAATCTTGCAAATAAGTAACGAGAGGGAAGGGAAAGCCAGCTTGTCTGCAATTTGCCTCATGCAATTTGCCTCAGTTTACAGTGGCTCCAGTGCCATCTTCAGCCAACAGTGACTTGATAATTCAGTAATTTGCAGACTGACTAATTAGCCTCTGGACACAGCTGTGCAGGAGCTAAGGAGGAACCTTTCCAGTCAGTGTGATCTCACTCATGTTTTCTAAGAGCATCCTTGGAAAGCAATATGGCAAGAATTTAAATCACTTGCTGAAGACCACTACTCCACCAACAGAGGTGCAGCAATAGGCCTCAACTCATGGCAGCAAAATCAAAAAGGCAGTTCAGCAGATTTTCAAGAGTGACAAGTAAAAATCTCCATGGATTTATTTGAAATACTAAAAAATAAGTAAAACTAATGAAGTAGGTGGCAAGACAAACTGAAGCATAGGAAAATATTGGCTCTCGGACATGTAGAACAAATCAATACCTTTCAGTTCGCTGGCTACCACACCTGGTAGGGAATGTGCAAATTTTTCATTGAAATATTTGTTTTGCAAAAATAGAGAAATGGGATCTACCAGCCACAGAGAGCATGAATGAAATGATTTACTGCAAATAAATCTTAAGGGCAAAATTAATGCCTGGCCCCTGGTGTGGGAATGTAGTAATCGATTTTGGTGAGGTCACTCCACCCTTTTCAGTCTGCTCTCCATCTGCTCAACAGCTTCCTATGGAGAATGTCTTTCAATGCTACATTTGTTTATGTCATGACTCTGCAAAATCTGAATTTCAAATGGTCATTGAATTTCATACCCAGACTGAGGCACTGTAGCCTGACACAAGTTTTAGCTTCATTGCTGCCAAATCCTCCAAACTGTCAGGAAGCCAAGAAGTAGTATAGAAAGAAGAAGCCAAGAAGTAACAGCAAGCAAAAGTAAAATTCAGCCTGAACAACACCTTGATTTGGTCTGGTATAGATCCACCGAAAGACTATGCTGGCTCTAAATAAGGGAAGTGTAAACAGACATTGTCAAGGACATTAAAAGCACAACAAAATACATATTTACCACATGTTTATTGCTATGTATTTTTTTAAATAGCTTCATAAACAGTGCTTGCAGACTGCATTCTGGTTTTACCACCAATTTTTCTCATAGTTATCTCCCTACTTCCCTCTTCAGTGCCTCGAGATTTTTCAGGACTTGTTTATCTGTGTGTAATTCTCTTTTGGAAAAGAAAATGCTTTTTTGGGTTTTTTTCCTGTAAATTTTTTTCATGAAGTCTAGCTTGAAGTTCCTCTCAACTTTCAGTTTTGCAGTGATTTTCTTTTCTCTAATTCCTAAATTAAACTTCATGTCTGACCTCAGCCTCCTACTTCCCCTCTTTCAATCCTTCTGATAGCAAAGGGCTCTGTAAAAGCCATTTGCAAATGAGGAGATGCACAAAAATAATGTCAACCCTCAATTCTTCAAGAGGGCAATTTATATTTTCTTGTAAGAGCAGAAAAATGAGGGGTTTTTATGGTTAATAGTTCAAAGTGAACAGTCCTGTAAATGGCTGGTAAGAAAATCTCTGTGTTCAATTTATCAGCAATCCAGTGGTAGGAAGCTACTGGAGAGCCTGGGTCAAAAACTGGTGTGGTACATCTGGGGAAAAGTCCATGGGACTGATAGAAAGCCACATAAACAGCTGAGTGTGCCTGCTCTCAGCTAATCATCTCTGGTTAATGGACTAAGAGGAGCATGCCCCTCCAATGCCCAGGGTAAGAGGAGAAAAAAAAAATTCCTGGGTATGTTTCTGTGGTCTGTGAGCGGTCCTACATAGAGTAGAGCCTAGACCATCAACTATTATCAGGCTAAAGCTAGATGTAGGATCCCACTGAGCAAAAGATAAGTGATTAGACAACATCCAGGGAGTTGTCTAACAGGCAGCCAACTACAAGCAGCACCATCTGGCCACCCCTGCAGTCAGTCTCTAGCTTATGTTTTAGGCTGTACACCTATTGCACCTTGGGTTTTCAGAGTGGCTGCAAGTCACTGATGGAATTAGTGGATCACTGATGGATCATCTGTTGGAATCATCACTCACTGCTTAGAAAAAATGCCTATCTATACATTTTGCATGGACTAATTAGCTTGCAATAAGATCTATTCATTGTGGCAACTATCCCTTTGAAAATGGCATTTTCTAAACACCTGGAATATTTGAGTGGAAAAATGATCCTTGGCTTTAAGAGTTGAGGTAAAAAAAATCTGACACTTTACCTTGTTATTCTGCTTTGTGCAAACCATCTGAGAGCAGAACCTGCAAGGCTAGGCAGGTAAATTTAAGCTTTGTGCTACTCCCACTGCACCCCCTCCTGTCCCGTCTCCAACTACTTAAACAACGATACTTCCTCTCTCTTTTGGTACTGCCATCCAACACCAAGTAATAATTTGGCTGCTTTTCATTTGATTTGGCTGTTTTCTGCCACTCCTTTGTCCTACTGTGCTGGTGTGTGCTCAGGGACAAACCTGCGAGCAATTAGGCAGAACTCAGAGATGTCTCCAAGTGCAGGCTGGACAACTCAGTTATGATCAGGAAAAACTCTGGTAACAGTAAAGAATTTGGTAGCATGTTAGCTTCAGTCTTCTGCTAGCTTTAATTCTAATATTCACTTTAAAATCATAAAAAAATACCTATTCAAGAGGATGAATAAATGAGTTGATGAATTCATCAGAAAAAAGAATCAGCTAAGATTTAACATCATCTCCCAACCTGAAGTGATCTAATTCTGGCTTTCAGTACTTTAAAAAGATTATTTTCACACCCATGGAAATTGTTACATGACTGCAAAAAATTCCCCATTGTAAAGGAAACATCCCTTTCCACGCCTTCTGCTGATTTATGCCTGTGAACCACAGCTTGGCTCTCAGTGCAGTGAATAAAGAGAAGGAGGAAAGTGCAGGTGGGGAGTCCTCCAAAGCACAAAGCTTGTGACACCAGAGGGCAATGTTCTCTTGTTATATCAGTTGTGGTACAAAACCACAAACCTGAAAAAATCTGCATCACCGGCAAAAGCTCTTTTTAAAAAAGACCACAGTTTTGAAAAACTGTGAAAGTTTACAGCATAGTGTGCTAAAATAGACAATCAGTTTTGAAGCTTTGCAAGACATACAGGCACTGGTTATACAGAATGCTTTTTAAAATCAATTTTTATATTGGATCATGTGCAATGTCGGCAGACATGCAGTGTCAGGGAAAGCTGAAAATCTCAATCACATCTGTGCTCTGGGTGAACATAGTATAACAAATCTGTGTTCACTTTCTTCTTTGAGTTCACAAAAAAAATCACAAGTCTTTCTTCAGCTGGAATGGAAAACAATTGCTGGTGTAGTGGCTCGGTAAAAATTAAGCTTATAATAAATTAATAAGCATAAGTGACATTGAATTAAAAGTTTAAGACTCAGTAATGCTGTGCTTTTCTTTAATAAAAGTATTAAAACAAGCATGTCCCCTTTTCTCTTGTGCCATTTCTACAGTGGTCTGTTAGCTTCAAAATTAAGGGAGCTGATGTGATACAATCTTTTTCTCCCTTTCCTCCAAATAAAATAAGATGGCACTGTTGGCTGCCTGGTCAGGGCTGTGCTGGAGCTTGTTGGAGCCCTGGGAAGGTGCATGTGCTTAGGTGGAGCTGAGGCCCCAGGCAATGGGCAGATCTTCTGGGCAGCCCCACTCTGGTACAGCACCACTGTCTGGGCTGTTAATGTATATTTGACCTTTTTTTTATGCAGGATGTGAGGGGCAATTTGTCTGTACCTGGGTGATTTGATCTGTTAAATGAACAAACATCTTGTGCAGAATTAAAGGTAAATCAGAAAAATATTATGAATGGCCACAGGCAGATGTGAGTGCAATATCTCTCAAACAGGATTTAAATGTGGCGGTGTCAAGTGCTAACTTACTGGTTTCTGTGTTGAGTCAGAAGCAGACACCTAAAAATGGGGTTCACAAAATTTTAAAGGGTTATATTTTTCTGAAGGGGCTCAAACAGGAGTGTGGAAATCCACAGAATCACAGAATAAACTGAGTTGGAAGGGAACCACAAAGTCCATCAAGTCCAACTCCTGGCCCTGCACAGCACCATCCCCAGGAGTCACACCATGTGCCCAAGTGCATTGATCAAACACTTCTTGAGCTCTGTCAGGCTGGTGCTGTGACCACTTCCCTGGGGAGCCTGTTCTAGTGCCCAGCCACCCTCTGGGTGAAAAACCTTTTCCTAATATCCACCCTAACCCTTCCCTGACACAGCTTCAGGCCTTTCCCTCAGGTCCTGTCACTGTCATTGGAGAGATCAGTGCCTGCCCCTCTGTTACGATCCGGTTTAAACCCAGAAAAGCAAAGGAAGCTAAGTCTCTGTGCATAAACCGGAAAGAACTAAGAAGGTTCAAAATATTCCCAGAAACGAGATTAAAACCAAATGGGGTTATATGTTGATGACAAAAAATGGATGTATTTTATTTAATAGTAGATAGGAAGGAAGGAAGGAAGGAAGGAAGGAAGGAAGGAAGGAAGGCAGGAAGGAAGGAGTGCATGGGGATTGGGGGACAGGGAGAGGTGACAGGGGTTAGGTGGAAGCGTATCACACATCTGAGGGTCCCAACGACGTCTCCTTGCTCCCCTCCATCTGCTCTGCTGGTGGTGAGGGTCCCCCGTCGCCGCCATGGCAACGCTCTCACACGCCACCACACCACACGCCAAAGAGTGCAGAATCCCGTGGATTAATATACACTGTGGGCCAGGTGGGAACGCCCACGTGTCTCTCTTGCAGGGGCTGGCTTGACACCGTCCCTTGCAACACTGAGGGTCTGTTGCATCATCTCTGGGGCTCTGGTGCAGCGTCTGGGCACCCCTTTGAGGGGCCCCTGTGATGGGCCATGTCACCCCTTCTGCTGTGGATGAGCTTCCCCCCCTGGGCGAGGGTCCCTCAGCTGGGCTCCTCTGCACAGGGGAGGATGGGCAGTCACTGCACCTCTGACCAGAGGCTTTTCCCAGACACCCAAAGCCTCTCCTCCCTCCACCCTTTGGTGCAGGGGGTCTGTGTGAGCCTGGCAGCTGATAGCCCTGGGGCTATGGTCTCCACCTTCAGGTGTTAAGCCTGTGCTTTGTGAATGTCCCCAGTCCTGAGTTGTTACTTTATCTTATCTCCATCATTGAGCAGTGTAAGGCCTCAGCCAGGGCCCCATTCAGGGTGCGGTTGGTTGTCTTCTCTGCATCTTTTGTATTACGTTTTAAAAGTCCTTCAAGAAAATGTTTAAGTTATAAACTATAATATTTCAGTCTCTGACACCCTCCTCTTCCCCTCATGAGGAAGTTGTAACTGCAGTGAGATCTCCTTTCAGTCTCCTCTTCTCCTGGCTGAACAGGCCAAATGCCCTCAGCTGCTTCTCATATGGCTTACTTTCAAGGCCCTTCACCATCTTTCGCAGCCCTGCTTTGTACAGTCTCTAATAACTTTATATCTTTCCTATATTGTGGTGCACAAAACTGCACACAGGACCTGAGGTGAGGCCACACCAGTGCAGAGCAGAGCGGGCCATGCTGGCTTTGACCAATGACTGCATTGTCTTTGAGGTGTTTTTCAATATCTCCCAGAATAATCACTGTATGGATCTGGCTTCATCCTGAAAGATCTTAAAACTTTCTTCCCCTTCTGGGGATGGCCCAACTCCTTTGGGCAGAAGGAGGATAGACATTGAGGAGGCAGAGAAAAGGCAAGAGAAAGCCCAGAGAAGAGGAGCAAAGGTGCTTGAAGGTGTTCAGTGGCTTATACCTAGGTAATATCTCCATGGGTATGGCTGCTCAGCTCCAGAAAACAGAGCTAAGGGGCAAAACAGGGGAACTGTGTTGTGGAGTGGAGAAGGGGAGGAGGTGTGATGGTTCGGTGTTTCTCCTGGTGAAAGAACCACAGGGCATTGAGAAGAAGCAGCTGGTAATGAACTTAAAATAAACAAGGTTTTCATAGACACTGTGGATGCTAGAAGCTCACATTGATTTGTGGAAAGCAATCCAGTACAGTAAGAACTATTTAACAGACAGATACTGCCTTTTTCTAAAGGATCCGTTAACCACAAACCTGTGGAGCTGGGAGTAAATGGTGGGAAAGCAGCACAGTAGGCTTTTCTTGTTTCTGTACTCTTCCCTAGGGACCTGCTATGAGGCCCTGATGGAGACAGCCCTGCAGAAGAGGGACTTCTGATTTGTGCTGGTACAGGTATACCTTATGAATTTAATTCTACTTGTTCTTGCTTTTCCACTCTGTACTGGATAATGCCATTCCCTGATTTTTAGAAGAAAGACAGGGAGAATATGCATAAGTTTGGTTAGAGGTTAGAGGTTAAGTTACTTGATTCTTCTGCCTGCCCCCATCATCCACAGCTGCATCAAGCACATATTATCACTTTGTCTTAATTATCACATTGTCTTCTGGGGACTTAAAATATCTTCTTATGGCTTATGAGCTTTACTGACCTCACTTGTGTGCAGGGATTATGTTGGAAACCTTGAGAGAGACACTAATTAAAACTCTGCAGATAAATGGAAAGGGGGATAAAATGTTGTAAGGCTTGGTCAGAGGCACATTGTGCCAGGCTATCCTGATGCCTGCCTAATCAAAGATTGATAAGAATCTTCATTCATATGTCTAGAAAAAAAAAAATCAGTGATTCTGTAGACAAAAGCAGTAGATCAAATCTGTCTGACCTTGAGCAAAGCATCTGATGCAGTGTCACATGGGAAATTATCAGCTAAAATGGTGAAGATGGAGATTATTACAGGAACTGAGATGTGGTAAGGAGCTCTCTAAATGAGAGATGACAATGAGTCATGCTGTGAGGCAAATGATCAAGCTGAAAGAGGTCACTAGACAATTTTTTCAAGGACTCTCTGGACAAAGTTTATTTACTATTTCCAGTAAAGACCTTGACATAAAATACAGGAGCATGAAAATTAAATTGACTGACACGTATAGGAAGCATCTGTGGTGTATGGCAGTTGTGGTGTTGTATTTCCCACTGATTCATTTATTAAATGCCTTTCACATTGTTCCCCCCCCCTTTCCCCTGCCCCTAGCTCTGGCCACTCCCTCAGGTCCTCCCTATCAGTTCCTCTACCCAGCTCCGCCCATGTCCCTGAGCCCCTGAGAAAACCGCCGTGCTGTCTGACCAGGTGGTCTCTCTTGGGCACTCTGCCTCTGGGAGCCAGAGGACCAATGTGAAACAATAAAGGTTCCCGATGGAGAGACCCTTCTGGCCTCCTTCGCCGTCACTGTGTTGTAGAGCTGAGAGCTGCCGGAGCAAAACCGCGGAGCCGTCCCAAAATGGACTGCGGGAGGGCGGCAATGGTCACACTGCCCTAAGCAGCTCTGCTGAGCTCTCAGGGAAAGCTGCAGCTTGCTAAACCAAACCTAGCATTGCAACAGGCAGTTTCAGAGCCTTGTATACTGACATGGTGTGATCTTCAGGACAACAAGGGTAGAAATGAGTACAGCGGGATACAAAGACACATGTCTTGGGGCTAATGGCATGAGTCTGCTAGGATCTCAGTGGTAGGAAAGGACATTTGGGAAAACATCTTCAAGAACTTTTAATATCTTACTTATTATTCCTGCTAATCTGTAGTTTGTAAATTATTAATTCTATACAGTCACACACACACACACACATATATATCTGATATATAATAGGTATTTTGTTGTTGCTGCTGTCCCCTGACTAGATGGCTCATAGACCATCCAAGCACTTTGAAAGAAATTACTGACCACTTCCCAAACAAACATTCTGTGTCTGGGTAGGGTTTTGTAACAAATTTAATTTCCTTAATTACCTTTCACTACAGAAGTGTTCTGCAGTCCAGTGTTCACTGAAAATGACTGGTGTTGCGATACAGGTATAACTGAAAAGAGCCCTTCATTTTAGTCTGAATGTTCAATTGCAGGCATCTTCCTCCTCAGCTTTACAGTTTTATAACACTAATGGTAGCAGAATTAGTCAAAACTTTTAATCATCATCTTTGGTTACTCTTAATCTTGTCAGCTCATGAGCCACTTCTATAACTTATTCCCTAGAACAGAAAGTAGTCACAATTGCTGCTCACCTGGGTAATTGCTACTGTGTTGTATCTGACAACCATGATATGTGACCCTCATTACACCAGCTTCCACTGGAGATAGTCACCACATACAATGATAGAAAGAAAGGGTATCTGACTTTCCCATATCTGTGCAAAATGTGTATGTGTGTTTTATGCACAGTAATGTGCACACCTACAAGTTAATTTAATTCTTCATTGTTCTCAAACTGTGGGCGTGATTAATGCATTCAAAATGAGAATCTTGTTTGTTTAGTTTTACATGTGTATGGCAGAACTAGGAACAATAGAAGAAAATTACGTCGAGTGCTGCTTTGCTGCAGCTCCCAACTCCTCAGGAAAAAAGCCCTGCAAGGACATAGACACAGCTTCTTGTTGTGCAGGCATTCAGAACAATACTGCTTGCCATCTGTTGAAATACAGTAACAAGACTACATGGCACACTTCCATGAGATTTTTGTTTATTCCAAACACTGTAGCAGAACTAGAATCCTTTGAGGAATGGGAAGCATAAAGTAGCAGTGGATTTTCTGTGTGAGAAGAGCAAGATTTTCTATATGAGCAAATGTGAGAAGGAAAGCAAATGGGAAAATAGGCTGAGAGAAGCAGTGGAAATTCCTGAGTATGGATGGTTCTCCCTGACTTTATGCAAAATTTTTAGATGACTAGCCTATTTATCCATGGGATGTTGTTATAGTAAAGATAACCACCCAATTTAAAGATGGAGAGCTGAATGAAAATCCCCCCCTATATATATTCTCTTGGACTGTCTGCTGGCAAGTCTTTGACATAGCCCCATGTAGAATCCAAGCAAGGTGACTTCAGAGACCACCTAAGAACCTTAGCAGTCACATTTGTGAACTGTGTACATGCTGTCTGTCTGTTTCTATAGTGGCTTAGTACTTGCTACTTGCTTTAGGTGCTCCTTAATTTCACAGATAACTGCACCTCCATGTGTAAAGTTTTCCAAGGAATCTACTCCTGACTGTGCCCAGAATGGCAAACCAAGGGTCGAGCAGTGAGGCCCCAAAAGTTAAGTGAGATGCTAAGGGCACAGAAGCTGCAGTTATGAAAGGTCTTCCCTACATGTAGATGGTGGCATCAGTGAAGTCTCAGTGTATCTGAGAGCAGCCAGCTGGCTGAGCACTGTCACAGAACAGGCCATACAGTGCCTGTGCCCTTGGCCAGGAAAAAGTGTCAGTGATACCATGGGACTTCCATGTCAACTACATGTCTATTTTGCCACAATCAAGAAAACACTGGCTTGAGAACCGAGGGGTTGAGGAGAGGTGGCTTTTTTCTCACACATTTATTAACCTGCAGTACCACAGCTCTGCTGCCTTTGTTGCTGCCCTGGAGTTTTTGGTGGTGTGACTGCTGCTTTTGGCTCTGCCCTGGCTGTTTGGACCCCACAGTAGATACTCCTGGCTGTACAGCTGCAGGCCAGGGTTTGATTGCAGGTGTCTGTCAGATGGTTGTAGGATGAGGTAGCATGAAAGGAAGAATTAGTTTGAACATCTCCTCTGGCCAGAGTAGAATTACCCCCATTGCAAAGATATTGAAATGGAGGAACATCATTCCAGGAGCTGATTTTTCTCCCTTGTTCCTTCTGTTTTCTTTCCTAGTGTTCACTTTGTTGCTTCATCCTTTAGTTGTTCTCATTGCCTTCTCCCTTACTGTTATCCCTGGTGTTACCTTCTTGAGAGGGTGAGAAAGGATGCTGCTGATGCCAGAATCAATCACAGAGGCATAAAATCCTGTAGCTGTGTGTATATTGGCTGTCTATATTATCCACAACAGAAACCACACCAGGAGCAAAGCAAGAAGGCAGCTAGGTGTTTAAGGATGTTTAAACTTATCAGAGTATGTTTTCACTGTGAGCAGAAGGAAAACTGTTATTTTATATCTCCCCAGAAAATATGGTTTTATTTGCAAGACTGCATAGTAACCATTAATCATGTTTTTCCTCCAAGCCTTACCTGTGGGGATAGAACCAAAGCATAATCTCATACCTCTCAACAAACAGTGACTAAAGCTTTCTTTGTTCTCTCACGATCTTGAGAGGCCGCAAAATGCCAAGCTTTCAGACAGCACCCCTGAAAAGCCTCTGTTCTATTTGCCTTTATTTCAGTGTCTGCAAGCAAAGGTTTGTACTTATGAGGATTTATGGTTTGTTCGATGCTTCTTCTCATTATTTTAAGATCTTGTAACTTGGACACAAAGTACTAGAGAGAGAACCTACAGAAACAATGTGCAGTGTGAAAAGTGGGATCTTTTTTCTTGAAAGTGTTCAAATCTTGGAATATGTGGATCGCAGGTTTTTGTTCTCTGCTGGAGGGGTACTGACTCCTTGACACGATTCATGGAGGAATTAAGCAGAGTCATGAGGTTGAGATTGCCTGGCAGTGGAGAAGTCATTATCACAGCATATGAGCTGCTGGCAGTGGGTCTCACTGCGCTTATGATCAGATCTAGCAATGTGCTCTGCAGGCTCTCCCTTTCAGTGAGGATGCAGTTTGTTTTCTCTGCTGGTCCCTTGCTTCTTTTTTTCTCCTTTTTCCTTGCCTTAAGAGCTCTTTGGAATAAACTGTGACATGCCAGAAACCTTGTCTTATCATGATCATGCTTATAACAGAAATAGATGGCACTGAGGATCAAAAATGATGGAGTAGAAAAGACAGTGGGATCATTAACTTTAGGTTGAGACCTGGGCAGAATGCTGTGCCTGCGGGCTGAGGCACTGAGGTGTGCAGCAAAACTGTTAGCCATGATATCTGACATTTAATCTTGAATCTTTTAGTCTATAAATGTTTGATCCAGTATATTTATCAACTCACATAAGATCAAATAGTGCTTGGTAATTAATTTGACAAAGAGCAGAAATCCATCAATAACTTCAGTGTGTGAATATATATGCTTTGTTATTGCTGTTTCTCAGACTAAAGTCACTTTGACAAGATAGATGCAGTCCTTGATCTTAAGTATGAAGTCTTAAATATAAAGATACGAATCTGGAAATAAGAATGAGTAAACAATAAAAAAATTAAAATGTAAAATTATTTGCTTCTGTCTATGATTTTATTTTTGTCACCTTAAAATATTGAAAAGCTGATTACTTTGTTAGTGGTACTGTGAGAGTTTCTTATTAGTCCAAACATGAATTATAGCCTTAGATATTCTGTGCCTTTGGAAATCTTCTCTTTCTCTACTTTGGAGCTCAGTAATAATGAGTAATTTTCTATATATGCCTTAGCACAGTAATTGTGCTGTTCTGAGCCTGTTATGTTCAGATTAGATTAAACAGAGAAAATTGGTTCTTATCATAATGCTTCATTAAAATTTTAGAAGTAGGACAACACCAAATGAGAATTTGACTTTATTATCGGCAGAAATATGAAGGCAGTTACATTCATGCTATTTATCATATCCAATTAGACTGAACAGAAGACAGAAGAAGGGTTAGCCTTCAGTCTTCAGTGTGGCTTTTCACAAACATATGTGATAGTTTCTCATACAAACTGCCAGCTGGCAGCCTGTGTATCTTTGAGGCCAGGCTAAGCATCACCTGGAGAGCTCATGTGATGCATAGGTACTACTGGCAGTGACAAATCTCACTACTGAAGAAGTCTTGCATTTTTGTCTTATTTTGAAGCTGCTCCTTCTGACTTTAAAGTCAGTGGAAGATTAGCCATTCATTTCACAGCCAGGAACACCAGACTCTCAAAGTGTGCTTTGATTTGTTCTTAGATCTACCTCATAAGTATGAATTTCCACACTTACCAAAAGCAGTCTGGAAAACTCCTGGAAGGAGAACGCTCTGTAATAACGATAGCTCTCACTTCTGAAAGCAAGAGAGAAGAAGCCCAAGGGATCACTCTTGGACAGCAGCTCTGCAGTCTTTGCACAGCAGCAAATCTGTTAAGCAATTAAACACACGTCCTTTCATCTGTGATGTGCTTTCATGTGTTCTTAAATTTCATAAACTGCCAAATTAAGAATTCAATAGTAAGTGGTAAATTGCAGTTCTTATTTTAACAACCAACAATTAGTCTAGCAAATGATGGGGTTTGATCTGCCGAAGCAGTTTTGGACATTAACAGAAAAATAGTGAGACAAAATATTGGTCATAATGAGCCTAAGCTCAGAAATTTGTTTATTGTAGTGTTAGTGAAAAATCTTTAGGTGACGATAATGCTGAAGAATGGTAGTCCTAGACTGGTGTACAGGAAGCCAGGTTTCTCCCATGCTCATTATTCTTAGGAGACTGAACAAGAAAATGTGGGAATGTTTTTCCATGGCTGTGTGGGCTTTGGCTCACTCTGCCATGCAGCAAGAAGCTCATTTGATGTTCCAGTCTGAAGCCAAGTTTTCTGTTGGGCCTCATTTTTCTTCCGTCCCAGCCTACAGGTTTTAGCACATACAGAGCTACATGGGCCCCTTTCATTAGCTCCTCATCACTTAGTAGTTGTCCTCATCCCTACAAATCCCAATGGCCCAATTGGTTTCAGTCTTTCAGAGATCAACCAGTACTTCCCTCAATACAAACCCTACCCCAAAATGGCATATATTCTTAAAATCTGATGAAAAATGATATTTAAACAACCACCCCCCCCAACAAATCCACAACAAAAAACCTCAATTCTCAAAGAGCAGACAGCTCCCTATCTAGTGTGTTATGATTATAGCTCCTTTGGATCTGTGTGTTTCACAAAAACAACATTTTGCTCTGCACAATAACAGTCTATGATAAGTTCTGCCAGTACTGAACAGGAGAAACACATCCTGCCACCCTGATATAAAAATGACCCCACCAATGATAAACCGAGTCTCTTAGGAGTTACTTACCTGCAGGGCAAAATATCTCAGATGTAAACATTTTTCTTGCAAGAAGCCTTCTAATAAAATGTCAGGAATTTACCTAATTCCTTTCAAACACTATAAGAAAATGAGTTGGTTATTAATTTTTGCTGCCACGCTCCCTTTTTGTGAATGTTAACACTGGGATATAGAGTTGTCTACATTGGTTGCTGTAAGAGGAAAAATAGCTGTCCTTGCCTACTGCTCTTTCCCCCCTTTCTTGGAGAATAATCTACCATTTGTAGAACAGACATACTTGAGCATCCTTGATGGAAGGTAGGCAGGAAAGAAAGAACCTCCAAATTATGTGCATGTGTCATCACTGGAAAAGTACCTTTTTAGTAAAGAGGCTCTGTATTGTCATTTAAAACTATAACCTTCAACTTGGATTTACATCTTCATGACAGCAAGGGATGTATTAAATATGTTACCACTAAAATATAGAGCACTAGTGAGACTATCAAATGTACTGAAACCCAGTTTGGAGTCATAGACATTTAATACAAGAATATTTTTACCCTGTGTGGGGAATAGAGATTGGAAAATTTTTCATATTTCTAAAAAAATTATGCCTATAGGATCACTTCCCTTAATTATAGCGACATAACATCTAATGGCTCTACTAAATCCTCTCTGGTTTCAAAAATATAAATCACTTCTTAGGCTGAGTTAACAGGGTAAACTAATTACTCTGCTCTCTCAGTTTTCAGCACAACCTGCTGATAAACTCTCACTGAACTGAACCTTGTATCAGTTACAGTTATAGCTAACACAAGCAATATTTTTCCCAATCCTCCAATATGCATAAGCTCTACTTTTTTTAATATGCTATTCAGCCTTCTGAAAGCCAACAGTGACATTCTGAAGGTGATATATAAATGATTGGCTCATCTCACATGCTTTCAACACATTTTTGTACTCCTTTGTTTGTGTCTGTAGCTGATTTGGCTTCCTCATTCTCATCACCTTGGCCTCAGTGTGAGCTGCAGGTCACCTCTTCATCCTGCCTGCACCACCCAGGGCAAAGCAGCCCACTGTGTATAAAGCACCAGGAAGGCTCAGGGTCTGCAGGAAGGCAGGCAGGCCCATCCAGCCCAAGTGTGCATCCTCGCTGGAGCATGAGCAGAGCTGAGCTGCCTGGCTTGGCTGTACTGGTGCCATCCAGATGGCAGAGTTTTCCAGATCGGCTTCTCATTTCTGTTATAAGCAATTATCAGAGACTGCTCTCTTTGTCAACACAGATTGAAGGGTTAGGAGTTAAATTGCTTTGATTCTCTGTGTAAAAAAAAGAAAAAAAGTAATATAATTTCTTTTTCAATCGATCAATATCATAGGTAGTGAATGGCATCTTCTTACATATCTGACTGTTGTATACATTTAGTTGAAGCCTTGTAGAAACACAACACACTTTGAAAATTTTTTTTAAAAAGCATGGATATTTATTATTTAATATCAACTTCATAAGGGAACAGAAAACTTGCAAAGTTTAATCTTAAGCTCCATTGCAATTGAAAATATTGGTATAAACATTGGTATAAGAGCCCCAAAGTGGGATTATCACTTTATATGACTGTATAAAAAGGAGCTTAGCTTCAAAATGCAATCATGAATCATGTGACTAAACAAAAAGAAAGCAATCCACTTTTGCACTGGAAAAACATGTATAAACCAACAAAAAAATCCAGGATTAGCTGTGGATAGGTTTTTAGTTTATCATAGCGCAGAACACAGAAGTGTGATGTACTCAGTCATGCACATAATCCTGCCACCTTCAGTGAGACTCTTCAAAGAGTGAATTCTGATTCCACCAGTACTGGGGTTGTAGCATTTCATATAATGAAGCTCTAATAAATACATTTGTACAACAGGTCATTGGGATTAAAAAATTGTTTGTATCATAGTGATCTAAAATCTCTCTTGCACAGAGAACCTGTAGGAGTTTTGTGGACAGAGAGAAATGCATGTAAATATTATTAATAGCTTGTAAGCAAACATTTCTATCTATAAATAAAACTAATCTTAATAGAAGAAAAGGATTTTTATTAGTATTTTTATAATATGGATAGACCTACTATTTTGACATCCACTCATTCCACCAGTTTCTTCCTTATTCTTTTTCTTCATCCTTCACTCATTATGAAATCTTCTCCTGGACTCCATCTACCCATTTTTAATACTGGTTTGATTGTTTTTTTTGTATAGACATAACTCTGGACATTCTCACTACTCTGAGTCCTACACAAAGGTTAACATCTTCCTTTCTGTAAACACTTAGGCTCTTTTGCTCATCTCATCCCTACACACCACCACATTCAACCACACACCATTAGTTCCTGACTTTTTATGCCTCCCATCTCCAAGTTATCAGCTGTTTTCAGCAACTAGTATGATTACAAAGTTGAGTCCTTATTGATGCATCACTGCAGCATTTATGTTAGTATTTAAATGCTACCTAAGTGTCCTGTTCATTGAATACAAGTTATCCCTAAGCAGGTGTGCACATCCTTTTAACTCTGCACTGGGCTGTGCAAATGTTCTTTTCAGAAGAATGATGGACAGAATGAGAATGTTCATGACTTGTTGATAAAATACTCATGTCTCTTGTTCTCATACCGATACCAGAAATAGGAAATGTCCTCACCTCTGAGGGTTTGGGGGCATAGGAAGTGAAACGCTTTGGGTGAGGCTTTCAGCAGCAGTAGGATAAACAGCCCCCGGCAATCCCAGCACTGCAAGGAGCTGCAGGGAAAGCTCCACTTGGCCAAGTCCAAGCAGACACAGGGAGGAGCTTGGGCACTGATGATTTGTTGCAGTGATGTGCTGGCTGTTTGAAAACAGTCCTTGAGCTAAATGGGAGCTCAAGTCAGGCAGAAGTGCCTGAAGAAGAGTTGACCAAAGTCTCAGAGGACTGTGTTTTTCCTGTGTGACTCCAGAATACAACACTCTGTCTCTTCCAGCTGACTCACTCTGTCACATTGCCCTTTTTCCTATTCAGCACCTTAAAAGTACACTGCCAGAACACTGCTACAAACTTTGTATGTTATTTTTTCACTTGGTTCACAGCTAGCACAGGTTTTCACATTTCTGTGGGATTTCACATGGATCACTGGACAAGATGCCTGAAACAGCTCTTGATCATATGATTAGTGAATTGGCTATTTAAGTATTTTGTTATCCACACCATTAGAAACAACTTTATTACTCTTTCTTTTTATTTTCCAGTAGACAAAAAAATAGGACCTGGAGGAAAACTAAAATGAGTGTTAACTAGGATGCATTCTACCTCAGATTTTATGCATGTTTGTGTTAGTTAACATGTTTAAATACTCTGATCTAAAAGCAACAGCAACAGAAATCCAAACACTTGAATATTTCCATGGTCTCCCCTCTCTTTGCTATGGGGCTACAGACTAAATTTGAGCAGAACTTGTAAGTCATTTCAGTCCCTTCTGAAAGTTCATTCTTCCTGGAAAATGCTTCCTTCACTGAAAAATTGTGTCAACTCCCATTTGACATTAGTTTGAACAGAAAAGGTAGAAAAATCAAGGTTTTCAAGCTGTGTTCTCCACCAGTCATGGTGCCCTGCTGGTGCCTTGGGAGAGAGGGACTGTGTGAGCTGCAGAACACTGCTTTGCTTAGGCTGGCATTGAAGACACTCAGGAACAGCGCTCAGGATTACATGTATAAGAATAGGACAATCTAGCAACACTGTGCCTCTGTACAGGTAATATATCCTTTTCAGTTGTAACTTCAAGTAATGAGCCCCATGGGACAGATTTATGTTATCATATGGTACTGCTACTGTCTGGTGCTTTAATAATAATTCACCAGATGATTTCCTTATCATTTAATGAGGTGTTATTTCTCTTTGTAATGTACATACAGTGCTTCTATTCCAGATATTATGAAATACCAGAAAACGGCCTACAGTATTGTCATCAGAAGAGACACAATTAACAAACCCTAACCCTAACCCCAAACCCTAACCCCAAGAAAGGAAGTGAACAGCTTGCAGGTTTTGAATCTGACAGAATACAAAAGTCATTGTGCGCAGGAGTGACAAGGCAGTGGCAGAGCACAGGAATGACACCAGAGCCATGAGTGTATCTGGAAGCATGCTTGCGAGACTGCAGTTGTTCATTCCATAACAAGTGAGCATCTGCACTGAACTCAAGATTCTGAGAAAGATGAGAAATCCTTTTTGACACGTTAGATGAGTGTCTCAGGCTTTAGGGTGAAAAGTTACATCCCTCTTAGTGGCACTGAAGTGAATTACGATGACATTTAAAGTTCTCTGTCACAACTCTGTTGATCTTTTGTCGGTTTAATCGCTGACTTTATTAAACTGGCCTGTAAGAAGAGGTTTCTTTTCTTCTCAAATATTACCTCTCTTCAGCTCTGATCATTAATTGCAGTAAATAGCAATAAATAAAATCAAAATTAATTAAAAACCAAAAGGGCTAATAGTTTTATCTAACACAGGTAATCAAGCTCATGATTGCACAAAAAAATTCTGACAGTCTCTGGTTCTTCATGTAAAGGTCTGTGAATTGCAAATGTTATTGCAATGCCTATTTGTTAGAAAAATTTTACTGTCTATCCTCACAATTAATTTATTTTCTGCTGTTTATTCTGCAACCAGAAATTAGATTATGTCTGTTGTTTGTGATGTAAAACATCATTTGGAAGTTTACTCTCACTGAGAGTAAACATAGTCATGGAAAATTATGCATAAAGATAACTAGTGCCACTAGAAATGCCCCACTGGAAATTCAGAGCCCATTCTTTGCTATCTAATCACTATAGACAGACACAGACTTAATTCAAAAGTTATCTGCTGTATCTGACTCTGGAGCTCGTGCCCACATGAAGCCACAAGGGATGGAGAGTGAGTACATGAGCAGATCTGGTTGTAAGTAAGTCACAGCCTGCAAAACATTTGCTTGGCTATCTCTGCCACTATCAGCAGCTAATGAATACATTTACAGGAACAGGCACCTCTGAAGGCATCGTGAACTGAAAAAGCAGATGAACTCTATCAGGGTTTATTGACTTCAATGAGTTCTGGATTAGGCAGAACAGCAGGTAGCAGGGTAAGGTCCAGGCTACTGTGGGCATCTCTGCATGCCTGGATCCTGGGGATAGTTACCTATATGCAGAGTCACTGCCTGACACATGGAGATGGGGACTGGTATCTCAAATGCTGGAGGATAGGTTTATTTATATTATAGGATTATTTTCAAAAGAGAGGCCTATGGCTCTGTGTTTTAAATCAGTCCTGATTCACCTCTGAATTTGTAAGTTGAATTAACTGTTTCCTTTTCTGCAGCCGTTATGAAACCAACCACCACAATATACAGGCTGCATATGTAAAGTATGTGTTACTGGGAAAGGCTCACACCTGGCACAGGCTGAGTACTTTCAAGATCCATTTTGAAGGAAGTACTTAGCACCTTACTGGTGTATTGCTAGTTATTTTGCATTCTGTGATACAAGTGACCTCTGTTAAGGACTGAGTAATGCTATTTTAAGTATTTAGAGGTTAACACAGATAGTTCTCGTAAGTGCTTTAATTAAACTCTAATTCTTAAACGATAATTTGTAGTGGGTTAGCTACAGTGGACTGCTTCCATTGTAGAGAAATCTTCAAGGTGGAAAGAATAATGGTGAAAATGACCTTCATTTTCTCCCTTTGAGTGCAGTGGCATCTGGCTGCTGTATGGGGCCACCACTGAGTACAGACTGGGAACTCAACATAACACAATTCTCCAAGGGAAAACGAGACTCCATTCTGTTAAGCACAGGCATTCTATGTGCTTTTCTGCACAATGAACAGCCCCTTTTTGGACTCTGCTAGTGAAACAATTTTTACTTAGAAATAATATCCTTTGCCCCCTCATTTCACTTTTTAAAATCTTATTTGCAGTGAAAACTGGAAACTTTATTGCTTTTTTGAAAACACTGAAAGTTTTAATCGAAAGAAAGACAATGAAGAAAAAGAAAAATAGCATCAAAGCTGAAATATTTTAATGGATGTTTTATATCTTATGCCTTTTTGGTTTAAAGGGATTTCTCTCTCCCTTGAGACAGACTTTCAGAAAAAAAATGTGAACAGAACCATCATTTACCTTAAAAATATAGGATGGTAACAGCAATCTTAGGCTTTACTCTATAACAGTAATTTAACAAAACTGACACACTCCTGCTGATTCACTGCTGATGTGGTCTTGCTACTAGGCAACTGTCTTAAGTCCAAAGCAGAGGAAAAGTTTGTGGCTTTGAGGACTGCATCATGGTGTGACAAGTCCTCTCTCTTGATGCTGGTATTCTGCAGAAGGACTGCTGCACCTGCAAGCCTTTAGTCAGCTGGCTAGAGGAATATTTGAATGTATAACCACTCAGGAACACCCTGTGTCACTGGAAAAATTAAAGGTACCCAAGAAGACAAGACTTATCTCTAACATTAAGAGTTGAGTACTTGCTTTTGAACTCCTCACAAAATAACAGGCTAATTTTCATAAGGCACAGGATAGACAAAATATTAAGTATAGAGACTGGTGTTGCACCCATGGTGCCTTGTGCCAACTTGGATACCACCTTGCAGGTAGAAATATGTACAGAATAATAAATTGTTTTCAAATTATTTTCCCTTCACTAGAATGTTTCCTTTATTAGGCATGGTTCTTTGGAACACAGGGTTTCATCCTGGAGAATATTATCAGAGTTTGTTGGACTGGAAATAGAAAAAAGTGGGAGAACACTATAAAAGATGAAATTATTTTCCATTTATTTGTTCTTTTTTGAAGATACCGAACTTCTTCTGAAACAATTCCAAAACTCCTGAAATGGAAATTCCATAGGTCAATAACAGGAAATTTACAACTAATAACTTTGGGGCAAGGAAGAATGTGAACATTTTCTAGTATTTGATTTGTTAAAAATCAGTTTGTGAAGGAAAAGTTGGCTGAAATAATTTTGATTTCTTTTGTTTTATTCTTTTCTGGCCCATTTTCTGATAGAAAAATCTTTCTTCCCCATTCAGTCAACATCTTGGATAACTGTTGTTTTGATAATCATATCTGGGTATGAAAACTGTTGTTACAAACACCATCTTTTTATGGATTCCTTATTTGGCATTTTGTTCTACTGAATTATTTCCTGTGTTTTCATTGACTGTGTTCTTGTGTATGACTTAAATTTATCTCTGCTTACACACAAAGGTAGCAGAAGGTGTCTTGGTAAATGAATAAAAACTAGTCCATCACAGTACTCACTGAATAAAATACCCATGAAGATGTGTTCAGAAAGTGGCAGCAGGAAAGAACTGGGACATAAGCACTGAATTTGTTGAGAGAAAGACAAATGAGCTGCTGAAAACTGATTAGAATCATTGAAGAAACGTGCAGCATAGGAGTGAGAGGTATTAAAAGCAGAGATAAGCAGGACAATAGATATCCTCTGTGTTCATTACAGTGGAATCTAGGTGTCAAAAGTGGAAAATAAAAAAGCCAAAAAACAAATTAATGTGGATTATTAACTATGAAAAGTACTATCAAATACTTGCCATCAAACAGACAGGGTAAAATGAACCTGGAGGGAAAAAAGAGAAGTGTTGGCTTGGCTGCAGTAAATGCCATCCCTGAATAAAATATGAAACAATGCAGGAAGGCCTAAAAGCCCTCCTCCACATATTCCCTCCTCCAGACCTCCCCAAAAAGAAAGAAAATAAAAGCTGTACTTAGAACTTTTTAAAGCTGCCATTTAAAAAAAACCCTCCATAGCTGAGTGTTGCCAACTCATCTATGGAACAGTAGTGAGAGGAGAGAGAGTGGCAGGACAATGCCTATAAAATTTAACATTGCACTTCATGAAATGGAATCAGTTGGCTTGGCATGGTCCTATGGACAGGAAATACAAGGTTAAAAAACAGAGTGATAGACTCCAGTGCATCTTATGTGTGGTTTCAGAGACTGTTTCCTATTTGATAAAATTCGTGTCCAGAGACCTCTTTCTCCAAAGGAGAAAATAGATGTAATTCTGAGACAGGTACCTAAGTCTTATCACGTTGGCAGGATTTAAAAGCATGGAGTATCACATACTATGAATGTGGATTTGAAAAAAGCCCTCATCCCTCTTACTGTTCTCAGAAAGACATCCTGCCCCTTCTTTAATACAATTAGTGATTTTATGTGAGGAGTCTGTTAGGGCCATGGCTACTGGCAGAGACACAAACTCATTAGACACTATTTTAGCAATCCACACACAGTCACAAGTCTTTAATCATAGCAGGGTTCACTTTCATCTCGTGGGTAGTGTCCAGAAGTTTAATGAAAGAAGAGTTGTTTGTTGTTCCACATGTGTTTCTACTGATGCTTGTGAACAAAATGTTCTGTTTTCATAAACCAATGCCAAAGAAGTCCTACTATAGTCTTCAGGAGGGCTGACTAAAAAGTTAGTGTTCAAACACGATGTGTCTTTTTCTCCTCTTAAAATTTGTTTACACAAATAATTTCCAGACTTCACTCTTGAATTTTGTTTTGTTCAGAAGAGAGGAATAGCTGAGCTTATAATTTGCCCTACCTACAGAAAAATCTTGTGTCTTCATCCAATGGTAACTAATGTAGGAGTTAACAGCACCTCAGGCTATTGCTACAGGGGCAATCCAGGAATACCCCAACAGCAGAAGTCTTCAGGAAAACTTCACCACTCATTGCTTTGTCTCCTGCATGCAGCTGTTGCTGATTTTTTCCCTCCATCAGCCAGAAGAAGCATCCCATGCAAGTATGACTTTGCCTTTTCCTGGATATGACCAATGGGGTCTTAGGGGTCCTAACTTTGTGACTAAATGTGAGCATGTTCAGTACAGGACTTACAGCTAGTCTTACCCCTAATACTCAATGGAGTTTATCTAGTTTATATACTCAGTAATGTATCTAATGCAATCCATCTTACCCTAAAGTCAATGTCTGTGTTTTCTGAATGAATCATGTTCCGAATGCCATTACTCTGAGAATGTCAGCTTTGTTGCAGATCCCTACACTGCCATTTAAAAAAGATTAATTCCACAGTAAGGTTTCATTGTATCACAAAACTGATCTATACACCAATTCATACTGCTCTCAAAATCAGTTATGTTCCCTGGGCAAACAGGGAACACAACTGACATGTAGACAGAATAATTTATTGTTAGTCTCATTGAATTCTTGACACATAAAACAAATAGTTGTTATTAGCCCAGACATAATAATAATAACAACAGTCATAGTCCAAAGGAACACAGGAAAAAAACCCAAAGAACCCATCTTATTAACAACATGGTTAAAATATTCATTTAAAAATCCCCAAAACCTGCAAAGACCAAATTTCCTCTTACCTAGCTGTTTGTCTCACTGATGTTATGGTCACTCGTTCTCTGAGTCACCATGTTACAGCTTCAGAGTCCTTCCAGAAGGATGAGGATATCAAGAGTCATTGGTGCCCTGGATGCTTTTCCCAGAAAGGGTTTGATATTGGTCTTTCTTGGTGCTGCAGTCTCCTAGGGGTTTATCAATCTCTTTTTCCTGACATATATGTATGTATATGCTCTTTCATTGCTTGTCATTTCTGTTTCAGTTGTGTTTGTTGTCCCTGATTTGCAGGGCTGCACTCCTGCTGTGACCAGTG
>NW_008236196.1:351426-413442 GCF_000691975.1 Corvus brachyrhynchos | reverse complement strand
TGCTGCCACTGTGATTTGTATTTGCTGTAGGGGACCTCTGATATCTACCAGTTTTGGTGCCCTTCCACAGCACATTTTATTCCAGAATTTATGCCACAGAACACAACTACTGGGTATTGTTATTAACAATAACCATTAACCACATCGTTGCACAAAATTAAATGAAATCTAAAAGCAATTTAGGGAACAGTTACATAGTTGCCAGACAATTGCTGTCACAGTTTAAACAAGCTAAACCCAGCTTAAGACAAGTCAACATCAGTTCTGGGGTCTATTCCCATAACTAATGGCAATTTGCATTTCATATGCTACAAAAAGGAGCCGAGGGCTGCAGATGGAGTGGGGGTGGAAAGTGGCTGCTGGAGCAAAGTATAAGCTGCAGTGAGAACTATTGTGAGATGTTTTAGCTGTGCAAAGACTTGGGGGCCTTGTGTAGGGCTCATCCTACAGATGGGGTTGGAGTCAGTATGCCATTTATTTTTAGTACCTGTGTGTGATTCAGTGACATCACTGCACTGAGCATGTCCACTGCTGAGAGTCTCTTGCCTTCATGCAGCTTCATTTTCTGGTACAGTGCCAACCATGTAAAATCTTCACAGAAAAATATACCAAAAATTCAGTGGGGTCAATCTCTTTTGAAATGTCCTTGTCAAGGTTACTGAATGCTGGCCAAGCCTCTTTAATCAGTGGAAGCTGCCATTTGAGTTATGATTGTAACCTTTGCTTTACCGTGTTTAACTCCCAGTGGAATCCCATAGAAAATGTGTTATATCCATGGGAAATTTATGTTACCTTCTCTTGATTAAGCTTTGTTATTTTAGGTTCTTACTCTCTTGCATTTTAACCTCAAAACATAAAATTATCACAATCTCATTCATTGTAACAATAATTTCATCAACACTCTTAATTTTTATCAAATGGATATAATTTAGATTCCTTCTTGCTCTAGCCAGTTGCTTCTGTCAATCTGAAAACCTCTGCCTGCATCTTTAATTCTCCTTGCAATAGCTATCAGCTTAAGAAATTTTCAGAAGAAATTCTTTTTGACATAAAGAAAAATCAAATCTGTTGTGAGTTCGCATCTTTTCTTTTTGCCAAAGTGTACAGAAAAATGTATCCCCCAAATAAGACCATTCCCAAATGAGTCAAGACATTTTATTATAGTATTTTAGGTGCACTGTTTTTTTTTTTTCTGTTCAGAACAACTCAAATCTTTGAAGTTTCTTTCAATGTAAACATAATTTTTATTGGTGTGTAAAAGTAATAATTTAAGACATCAGCTCTTAAGCAGCTCTCAGAAGCAGTCTTTGTAGCATATTTTTAT
Organism: Corvus brachyrhynchos; assembly: GCF_000691975.1. Lineage (NCBI taxonomy): Eukaryota > Metazoa > Chordata > Aves > Passeriformes > Corvidae > Corvus > Corvus brachyrhynchos. The sequence continues at coordinate 412,118 of NW_008236196.1, read as the reverse complement.
AGTCCACAACAGTCACCACATGATTACCTTCTGCTTTATATTTCAAAAAGCGGCACTCTTATCTTAGGGAAGAAAGAAGCAACTGGATATCTTCTTAGAGACAAGGGTCATCAGTGGGCCTGAGGTTGCATGAGCCATCAGCAACATATCACTTAAAGGGAAGAAGAGAACCAAGTAGAATTGGTATCCTAACTTTTTCCTGGCTTAGTAAGTTTTGAAAAAAGGGATGCAGATATTTATAGAAAGAGGAAAAAAATGCCACGAAGAATTCTTGCGTCATTAAAGACAACTAAAATACATTAAATCGTTTTCTTCAGTCACAGATTAGTCTAAGGTGTGATAAATTCTGGTGAGGGTAAGGCATATGACAGTTCCCCCATTAAAAAAAAAACAAAACCAAAACCCCTTTTGGAAATATTTAACATTTTTGGAATCCAAGTAGATATACATGCGTCCACCCGAATATCTTCCAGTATACTCTGGTGTGTCAAAAATAAAGGCCTTTGAAATCATTCTCATAGGTGTTTCAGAGTTGGATTTCTCTAGGTTTCTGTGTGAATTGTTAATCATAATGCTTCCTATTATTTGTGAGAAGATATTTTGCTGTCACACAGACAGCATGAGTGACAGGTTTTTCTCCCACCATTTTATATGAATAATGAATAGTTTCAATGCACACATAAAAAGGACATAATTTAGAGTTAGTTATCATTCCCAGACTGTGCTTTATCTATTTTTTAGTGGGCAGAAAATGAACCCATATCTTACTGCAGGCATTTCTACTTCTAACTTCTTTTTAGTATTTTTCAACAGAGAGTATTTACTTTGAAAACTGTCTTAGACCATGTTGTCAGTGGTTTTGGTTTTGTTTGTTTATTTGGTTGATAGGGTTTTGTTTTGGTTTGGTTTGGTTTTTTGTTTTTGTTTTGTTTTGGGATTTTTTTGTTTGTTTGTTTTTTGTTTTGTTTTTCTGTTTGGTTTTATTTTTGCTTTATATTTCAATCTGGTCTAAATGAACCGCTTCTGGAAAACTGGTATTTAAGTTCTGAGATTTGTGCTTTGTTTTTAAGAAGAAATGTAGGCTCTTAGTATCTCAGTTAAGCGTATGATATCTTTCTTGAGTATATCATCAAGTCAAGGGAAAGCTTTTGCCTTGAATTTAAGTGGAGAAAAATGCATCAAAACTAAGGCAGAAACCCATTTGGAACTCTAAGATATTAAAATACAAAGAAGCATTGACTATTGCAGAAGCTACATACACTGAAATGATTTCAACTTTTTTCATACTCCCACTGTTCTCACTGAATTACTTTGTCCATTATTTATGAACTTCTTCTTCTTAGTTGTTGAGTTAAAGTTACCCTTTTATTGTTTAGTTCGGTGAGTAATTGACTTTGTCTCATACTCCTGCTGCAATCCCAGAACGGTGTGGAGGGGAAATAATGTTCATTGTTGATATTTTAATTTTTTTCTCTTCTTTTTCTATATTTCACTCTCATTCTCCACTGCTTTATGTTTTGCATAGCTACTAATAATTACACCTGTGCACCATGGGAACTTAAGCTTTTTGCATCAGAACAAGAGAGTGACATGTACAAATGATGGGAAAAAAATTAAAACCAAAAAAACCACAATAAATGCCCAGAAACATCAGGCTACAGCCTGATTTGTTTGTCATTATTTCTCCATTGTCTTCAGTATCAACTACTGGAACTACCAGAATCCCTTAATATTCTGTAATTTTCCAACTGATATGCAGAAGAGTCTCATCTCTTCTCCCGTTAAACAAAGATGATGTAGAAACTATACAAAATGTACTCTAACAAGTTACTTCAAAGAATCATCTAAAACTGGTACCCTTTTGCTAGAAATTGAGCAAGGCTGGGTGCTTCTGAAGAAGATGTAAGAAACACTAGATAACGATGAACTAACTTGTCATAATGACCAATTAGTAGCTGGCTTGTGAACCTAAGCAGCAAGGTTGGTATTCAATCATCTTATTTTTTTTAACACCTTTTTTTCTTATTGCTTTTCCCCCTACTTTATTTCTCTACAGCAGCACTGACTGTGCTCATTATCTTCATAGATGTGTATTGTTCTGACCCTTGAGAAATTCTTGGCCTTACTATGTCAAAGAAATATATTTATAGGCTAGTTATGCGATATGTTAAAGTGGCAGGTCTTTTTCTCAGTTTGTTCCGTGCTGAATAGGTAAGTGATAAAGATTGGTGCAAAGCAGAGCCACAGAAAAACTATACAGTATCAGGAACATCAGGAAACTCAGGGACAGAGAAGCTAGAGGACATTCCTTCATCTTATCCAATGATTTCCACCTTTTGATATTAGAAATCATATCATCACTGTCATAAACATCAGTGTTTATGCCTCTGAACTCCCACAGGGAAGCTGTTCTCACTTTTATGCTTATGAATAGAAACTGGCTTCACATTGCCAATGTAAATTTATTTATGGACAATATTTTTCCCTTTGACAAATCTTTTTTTTTTTTGGTCTTTTTTTTGTTTTTTTTTAAGTTCTGGTTGGTTCTTCAGACAATCTTGCAAGATGCTGTTGGATCCTCACTCATTCTTTTGTTCACTAAACAAGTTGAGCTTTCCTAGCCTCTCCTCTGAAGATCATCCACCAAGTTTATATTTTCTTACCTGGTTAGAAACTGCTTTGTGCTAGGAACTGAGGATTTGTGCAAAATCCTGGTTAAGGCTTTACCAATATCTAATAAAATATTTCAATCCCATCCATGCATCTACTAGAAATAGCTTGTCTTCCTGTTTACCATGTTCCAATATTTAGTTAATTTAGCTTTGTTTACTGAGATTTCTGTTTTTTAAATTTTTTTTATGCAGGCTAATTATTTGTGTTCTTATTGATAGGCTTTTGATGTCTGCAAACCTGGAACTGTTCTCTCATTTTTTTTCTTTTTCAAGATTCAGATTTTGGATAGTTTTTTTTAAAAGTATATATCCGAATAAAATTCCAGGTGCCCTCTCAATATTTTCTTGATACAGTTAACTTTACATTCCTCTTCTTTAATTAAAATTGCCTCTTTTGGCCTAAAGGATATCAATTACAGATTTACCTTTATTGTTTCATTTTGTTTAGATCAAGTTAATTATAGATCATTCTTCTTGAGATAAATTTCTATAGCCATTTTTTCTACAGTGTCCTCAGTACTTTACATAACTAATTTTTTTTTTTTCAGCTAGTACCTGGTAGGAAAAATACCTCATGTTATTATCTCCAGGCACATTTGCACCCAAATTACTATAATTTCTGTCTCTATACCTGGAAAGTTGAATCCTCCTGGAAAAGAAAAATAGAAGGTTGATACTTTATTTCTTAAATTCTATTGCAGAGATTTTCATCCATAAATCAGTCCAACCCTGTGAAAACTGTACTAGAGTCCTTAACTTTCCTTTAGCAGATCAGAAATATTCCACTGAAGATTAGTTGTAACTCTGTATCTTCCTCATTCTGATATCATCATTCTTGTTCTCTTCAATAGTTCTTCTCATTGGCAAGAACTGGATTCTTTTCCTCTCCCACTGGGATCCATTTCATCCTCAAGTCCAGATTCAAGTCCTCAATTTCAGTCTCATGGACTCACTGATCCCTTCTACAGCAATGAGCTTTGAAAGCACAATCAGACCAAATTCAAATTCAGAAGCCATGGCTGTTGCACAGCCTATAGATCATCATTTGTCCAACACTTTCTATTTAATGTCACGTCTTCTTTTTATCACTCTCAAATCAAGGGTAATGCCAAATAGGACTGGAATAGGATGGCAAGTGGTATTTTCATTACAGCTGGGATCAATTATTACAGCTCATTATTTTCAGATATTTTACCTTGTGTTATTATAAAATGTTAGGTCATGCGAATGCTCCTGCTCCAGTGATTCCTAGAGAATATTGACTATCCAATATTCTACTCCATTATTTTTCATCATTAGTTTTACTTAGAGTTCTTTAATTTATATTTTCCCTAAACAACAGCTCTTTGTGACTGACTTTTGCCTTACACTCCTGCAGCTAGCTCTCCCTTGCTGTTCCTGCACATAAAAATCAATAGAAGTTCTGCAAGGGTAGCTCATGCCACAGAGACTTTGCCAATCCTCACTTTTTCTGGTCAGACCTCAGAAGGCAGAATCCATATCAGTGGTAGGGGCTAGGACTGGCCCCATAGCTGCAAAGCAGTCTTCCAATTAATTTGTACTACACTTATCACTGTAGTATGTGAACACCTTGCATGCTCCCTCTGTAGATTTTTAAAGACCTATTTTACTCTGAATTGAAGAAAATACACTTGGCTTAGCTGTTAATTGCTGACAGACAAGACAAAAAAGTAGATGAGGCAGATATAATGGGGGCACAATGTAATGTTATCTGGCTAACGATTTTAGGAACTGTCCTTAATAAATGTGTGCTCTACCAGGTCATCTCATTGAAGTACTGTTGTGAAGAAGGTTTCCCTTTTTCTGCCAAATTCGAGCTAGGCATGTGATCAAAGAGGACACACATCTTTTATTAAAGTAGTGTCACAAGCCAAATGTTTCCGTTTGTCAAGGAAAATAAAAAGAACTCTCATGACAAGGGTGAGAACTGCTGGTTAAAGCAAAACTGGAGGACAGGAGATTTGTATTCTCTTCCTGTTGCCGATACAGCAGGCAGCTATGACTTCAGACTTACCATTTATGGTCTGATTTGAAGAGCTCACTTTGTCTGGAGCAAAGGTGTGCTCAACACCTTTGAAAATAGGCTTCCTAATTGTTTTGTGCTCTATTGCAAGATGAGGAAGAAAACAAGATCTAACTCATGATTTGTAAAGAGCACTGGAAAAGGCTACCCAGGGAAGTGTCAGGCCAAGCCTGACAGAGCTCAGGAAGTGTTTGAACAATACTCCCAGGCAGATGGTGTGACTCTCGGGGATGGTGCTATGCAAGGCCAGGAGCTGGACTCGATGATCCTTGTGGGTCCCTTCCAACTCAGCTTATTCTGTCGTAGCAACTACTCTGGAAAAGCTGCTCTTGCTGAGCTAAGCTATGCATAACAGGTGCAATATTCCTAGGAATGATATAATGCCATACCCCTCCCTTCACTGATCTTGCCCTTGCCCTTGAATTTTCTCCAGGCTCTAGCCTCTCCAAGCCTCTGAATTGAAAGGTCCATGATGTGCTTTGCTGCAAATAGCAGGATCTCACGAAGCACGTTTTAAAACAACAAATAAGTCTGCAATGGCTGCTCATTTCACAAAACTGTTAAACATTTCAGGCTGTAAAATTTTTTATATTTCACAAGTCTTGCTTTTAGGGCTTTCAAGTTCCTGATTTGCAGGGAGAAGCTAGTATTACTATCCTAAAGCACTTGTGTAGTATTAAGCTGATAAAAGTCCTTTAGGTTTAGTCATATATAAAGAGATCATTCATCCCTGTGTGCTGACTGGAAGAAATACAGACCTACCATTTGTGAAACATATTTGTTAGCAGATTATCTATTAGCACTCAATTAACTTATTCAATTTAGGATCTGTATTCAATCTTACATTGTAAATAAGAGATAAAAATACATTTTTGTATCATGGTAATATTTTGTGGAGATTCTTTGCTGTAAGCTTCCCCTATTTTGCAAGGTTGTATTTACATTGTTATGTGCTGGTGCTGCACAAAACATTTAACTGTTCCGGTCTCTGCAGCAGAGGCATGTTTTATACAGCTTGGTGTCTTCCAGCTATCCACCTTTCTCCTTGCTTTGCTGAGGACATCTTCCCAGATAGAGGAAGAGAAGGGAACCCATCATGTCGCCATCAAATTGTAGAGACCTGGTGCGGCTGCAGCTGGGTATCTGCTGTCTCTCTGCAAGTTTTTTCCAACCAAGCCCCTGTCATTTTGCCACAAGTGGGCAGTAATTAACTGCTAATTGAAATCAGAACAATCTCAGATTTCTCAGTCCTGGCCGAGACTCGTAACTCTCAGCCTGCTTTGGCCCTACCTCACTATCTGCTTTAGGAAGGAACCTGGTAGTTAGTGCCAATTTGCTCTGACATTCCTACAGAGAGTGATTTAATAGTCTGCACGGGAGTAGGGGAATGTACATGTTTCTGATTGAGGAGTGACACCCAAAGCACCTTTCAGAGCTACTGCTATCACTTGTTCAAGCCTTGTGTTCTGCTCCCAACAGTTTACATAAGAAACTTAAGAAAGTAGTTTATGTAACAAGGTATTTGCAATATTGAAATTACTGCAGTTCTTACAAAGATAAAAAATTCCAACAGAACAAATTTAAGCAAACCAATTTGTGTTTGGTATGATTGGCAAGGCTTTTGGGGCCAATGTTGCATGGTGTTAGTACATCTGGTTTATTGCACTTGTTATCCTGAACAATGGAATATCTGCTTCCATTTAGTTGGATGATATATGAAAATAATAATTATTTAAGTCCAGGTTCTTGCCTTTTTCATTGTAAGAATATTGTCACCGTGCTGTTTTGGAAAACTGAGAATGGTTTTACCTCACTTCAGTCTCTTTTTAAACTAGAAGATGACTTATGACATGACAGGTAATACTTTATAACAAAAAGCCATATGTAAACGTGACATGTGTCCCTTGACACATGCCAGCCAAGTGAATTAAATGCTATGAGATGTTTGTCTCATTTTAAGTTAGTGTGTCTTGAAATGTGCTGACAGCAGGCATTGAGGCATTGACTCCAGGCAGGAGGACAGAAGAACTGGAGTATGTGAGAACTGAACCTGGAAGATGACTGAGCTATGCATGGCTGCAAAACTGTTTCTAGGAAGTTAGAATGTATGTAGTCCCATTATGGGAAAAATGTCAGCTCTCATGATGGTGGGAGACCTCAGTTCATAGCTGAGATTTATCCAGAAGAAAGGTCTAGGCCAGCAATAACTTCTTCCCCAAGGAGTGTCCACTTAGCCTCTGTGGGAACAATAACTTTTTTCTTCATCCTGCTATGGACATTTCTCTGTCACTGCTTTGCTTATAAAGGTGTCTGCACACAGAGACAGGACACTCGAGGTGGGGCATTTCTTACCTTCTGAGGCTGCCTGCGTCCTCTCTCTGCCCACGCAGGCCTGGGCACAGCTGGACCCCACAGCCTACTGGAGAGTGTTCCAGCATCTGGATGGTTTCCAGAGGTGCCAAAGCCCTTTTCTGCATGGAAAAGTCCAGTGTAATCAAAAAATTCTTGGCACATCCAGAAATCAAGACAATGTAATTCTGTAATCCCCCCCCACCGCAGTCTCATGTCTCATTTGCTCTTCTGACCACCTCTGCTCACTGAGCAGATGTCTTCAGTGATCTATTCATGATGACGCAGCCAGTGTACTACAATTTTGCTTGGAAATAGGCAACAGATGGTGCAAAGAAGATAAGAGAATTTTCTGCCATTAAAGGGAACAGGGCCCAAGACCAGCAAATGTGCTTTTCCCTCTCCTCTCCTCTCCTCTCCTCTCCTCTCCTCTCCTCTCCTCTCCTCTCCTCTCCTCTCCTCTCCTCTCCTCTCCTCTCCTCTCCTCTCCTCTCCTCTCCTCTCCTCTCCTCTCCTCTCCTCTCCTCTCCTCTCCTCTCCTCTCCTCTCCTCTCCTCTCCTCTCCTCTTCCTTCTGTTTTTTTTTTTAATTTGAAAGAAGGACAGTTCAGGGAATTATAATATGAAGCTAAACAAGTGGTAAATAAATAGACAACCAGGTAAGAAAAGCTTAGGATTAAAGAAACACTGGAAGGGAACGAAGTTCAGATGAAACTTATTTGCTTTCAAACAAGAGCAAAGACTGAATAAAAAGAAAAAAGAAAATAAAAGGAAAAAAGTTTTAAATGTATATAGGCAGTCCGTGTGCAATTTCAGGGGGCTACTCAGGAAAATGAACAAGTCAAGTAATTGAAAGGAGAAATGAAATTGCAAAGAATCACAGGATTTCAAATTAAGTGAACAAATTGTATGGGGGAAGGGTACAGACCATACAATACAATAGCTTGAATTGGCAGACAGCTTACAACAGTGGTTCTGAGTGAATGACCCTTCATCTCCTGTGGCAAATTGAAGATAATGCCAGCATTTCATAGTCATTTCACTTTTATTATCACCAAAAGTTTAGGCCAGCATTCTATTACCTTGAATGTCTTTATGGTGTCAAGTTGAGCTGGACAAGAAATGAACTTGATGACAAATTTTCTGACTCTGAAAAAGCGGGTAAGAGAATAAGGTAAGGCATTTAGGATTATTAGAAATTTAAAGAAATAAAAATGATTCAAATAATGCATTTGGAATTGAACAGAAAATATTTTACTTTGTTTTGAATAATTTTTGATATTTCTAAACTTTTTTCAAAAACTGTATGTCAATATAGAGAGTGGCAATGCTATTTCAGGAGATCACTATTTTACATTTTAAAATGTCAAAAAGTTATGGCAATTTTGAAGCAAAACATTTTTACCAATGAACAGCTTTCTTCTTGTCTCAGAAAATCTTGCCTCTTATAGTTGTCCCAGCCAGAATTTTCTCCTAATTTGGGTCATAACCTGGCTTTAAAATGTTTTTGATTATTAGTACATTCACTGGAAAAATCTCAGCCAAATTTGGTGTCAAACGTCCAAGCTGTACCTAACCCATGAAGCCTAAATTTTTGTGACAATGACTAGGATGTGACTGAGTCTGTCAATACACAAATCCGGGGCACAGCAATAGTAAAAATAAATAGGAACAAATTAAAGTCAAGAGAACTGAATTAATCAAAATAAGTTACCAGCTACTGTGGTGACTCCATTAGTATTATATTCAGTTTTCCATCTTCTTCTTACCTTCCAAATTATTCCGCTGCTTAGACTGGTGTTTGCCACACTCTGTACAACATGAAAAAGCATGTTTTGCTTCAGAATTCTTCATCTTAAGAGGCATGGTGTGTTGTGGGATGACAGCTCTTAGGCGCTATACTGCATCCCATATTTAAAGCAAGATCCTGATTCTCTGTCGTACCCTTCTTCCTCCACTTCCTTATGAAGTGTTGCTTCCTACTCATTGCCAATATACAAGGTTTTACTCTGCAAATGGACATCAGCTCCTGTGATTTGACAGATGACTGTTGCAGACATTCAGGAACATGAGGAGAAAGTGGTATACACTATAATGAGATCATGTAAAATTCAATACGGCATATCAAATGTAACGATTTTAAAATTCATATATTTAACTGGCAGCCAAATGCAGCTCTTTCTAGGGGGGTTATATGTGCTCCTGGCTTTTGCTTTTCTTATGAAAACTGTCAGTCACATTCTGCATCAGCCTGGGTTTATGCTTAGCTTTATCAGGCAGACCAGTCAGCACTGAATGGCATTAATGCCATCTTGGGGTAATGAAAGTGCAGATAACCATCTCAGAGACTGGCTGGGAAAACAGTACTGATGCAAGTAGCTGAAGGCTCTATTGACTACATAATTCACATTTCTCATAGAGGAAGTTATGATCTATAAATTGTTTTAGACTTTCTTACTGATGAAACAGCAAGAATTTTGCTGCTGATGGGCACAGGAAGCAGTAATAAAAAGCTGTGGGTGCATACACAGGAAAGAAAAATGGTTTGCATTTTATCAACAAAGAAAAGGAATCAAAATGTAGCCCGGGATGTTTTGCAAGTTACAGCACTGTTAATGGAGAAAAATGTGTCTTCTGTATGACAGTGATAACATGAATGATAATACAGAAGATCATTCACCCCTTCTGCACCAGCTACCTGCTGCATGCTGCATCTGTAGAAGCCATTCCCCGATGACAGACCACAACTGAGTGAAATAATTTCTAATGAAACAAATCTGATCAACCTTCATAGTGGTTGGACACTTTTTGGGCCTTGAGACATTCAAGGATTCTTCTACTTCTAGTGGTAGATCTCCTGTTCACTGCTACATGACAGCACAGCTTATATGTCACTTTATGAGTGGGGCATCTAAGCAGTGTTCTGCTGTGCTAGCCAGAGTGCTTAGGCTGGAGGGATGCCTCACAACAAAATGTTTTCAAACCTTTGGGTGGAAAGACAATAAGAAAACAGGAAAAAGTCCTTTCCTCTTTGGACCATTTTTAAACAATTATAAAACCAAAGGTAACATTTAAACAGGCTTCATGTCATTTTGAGAAAAATGGTACAATACTAGTCTTCCCCCTTCCCTCATCACAGTCAAAATAATGTGACCAGGATGACCAATATACTCCTTGACTGCTGAAAGGGATAACTATGATGAATCACTGTTAATTGTTAGTTAAGCTATGACCCTACACTTTCATGAAAAGCAACCCAGGAGGAGTTGCTGCAGTGTTGCAGTGGCTAAGTCCACTTTACGCCTCCCAAGTTACCCTAAAAGTGGTCTCTCCCTACAACACTGTGCTAGAAAGTTCTCCCTTTGTCTAGAACCTGCTGGCCCTCTCCCCCTCCCATTCCTTTTCCCATTGGCCCCTCTTAACTCACTCAACCTTGCCTCTGCCCCCTAGCCCTCAGACCACTGGTTTTGGATGCTCTGCCCGCCTTTGGGAGCTCTTTGGATAAAACTGGCGTGGGCTTTCAGTTCTGGGTTCTTCTTGCCTCTGCCACCCTTCAGGTGTGTTGCCATTAAACACCTTGGAATTGCAATCAGAGAGCCCCTCTCGCCTCTCTGTCTCCAGTTCATGCACAGACTGTGCGTGTGAGCGGCTGTGCACAACCACCTGTGAAGGTGACATCGTGTGCACGCGCAGGTGCTGGCAGAGCCGCCTGAGCGTGTCCATGAGGGACCCAGCAGGGACAAACATCGATCCGCCAAAGCTCTCATTCAATACTGCACTGTAGTTAAAGGAGGTCAGTATGTGTAAAAAGTGTCCATCAAGAAGGACTTGCTATGGATTCAGCCATTGTCAGTCTTCCTTAATTTGATTACTGGTATATTTATATTTTTATGCAGTATGATAAATATACATATATATTATATTTTCAGAGCTGGGGTTGATCTATGATACTTTCTATAGTAAACTGTGGCTCAAGGAATAAGCCAGAGAGCTGGTGAGGACAGGGAATCAGAGAATTTCTTGAGGGAATTTTTGTGAGAAAGGACTCTATTGTATTTAGGGACAAGACTTGCCATGATAAGCTGTGTTTGCTAAAAAATGTGCACACTGACACAGAGATAATACAAACATTGTTGGAAAGGTGGATTACAAGCCTCATCTAGAGCCAGATCAATAACTCACAAGTTTGAAATTGTTGGGAAAGGTGCCCGCTATGTCACCTGGTGTGTCCAAGTGAGCAAGAGAGGAAGAGGAGCATATAGAGTGGATGGTGATTGCTGAAGACTGTCTTCACAGGAATACAAACCTGTCCAGTCTGAGACATGAAGTGGAATCGATTTCAGTACACCCTTTTAAAAATGAGGGTCAGTCAGAAGGAGGGAGGTCAGGGTTGGTGAGAGATTGGACACCAAGCTTTTGAGAATTAATAACCTCATTGAAAGGTCTGTGGGTTAGTACACAGAAAGTGCAGTGTTAAAGCCCTGATTTGTGCCAACCCCTGAGAACATGTTCTCTGGTGGATGAACTGTTGAGCACAGAAGGTATGGTTTTTCTTCATTCCCTGTGATGGGGTGGTTGGTACTATGCTTGTTTGAGCCAGTCAGGAGTGGCCATCATTGCCTTCTCTTTCCTTGCACCTTCCATGCAGACCCTCATCAGCATCTTCTGAGGTCCTGTGTCCAGGATGTACAGATTCAATGACTGTACAGATTTCCCATGACGTAGTATGTGCAAGATTTCAAAATATGCCCAGGGAAGACACCCTGTTTGCCCAAGCACTTGGGGTCACTGATCCCTCCCCAGAAAGTGAGGTATGGCTGAGAGACCTACTTGGACTGTAGGTGTCCCTGGGATACCTCTGGCGTGAAACCCTGAGAGACATTTTTATAAACTGTCAAATGGCTCTGATTTCCACAAGACTTCTCTTCTGATCCCGGGCAGGTCCTATATGCCACATATCACCCAGTTTGATGTCCCCTGCTTGCGATTATGTGGCCACTCAGAATTTGTTAACTCAAGGTATGACCAAAAAGAGAGGAGTTCTGCCCACCATTCCACATTTCAAGATTCCATCCTTATTTGTGTATTATATAAGGCATGGTCAGAAAGAGTAGGAGGCCTTTGCAGCTCTATCCAACTCCCCAATAACAGATGTACTCATAGAGCAGCAGCCTGGGTGAGTTGCTGTTAATCATCTTAGACCTTGCTGTCCTAAGTCACCTAACAGGATGATTAATGACTTTGCTTTATTTACTGAAAAATTATCAGACTCAACTTTAAACAGATCTGGGTGGAGAACCTCTGAAGTTGGCCAAACCAATTTTGACAGGATTCCAAAGAAAAGAAAGGCTCCTTTGAATCTTTCAGAAAAATAGTATCCTTCACATCTGCTGCACTAACTATTTAAATCAATTCCTGGTGCCAAAGGCAAAGTCTGGAAGAACAGACAGGGGCTACCCTAGGCAGAGTATAAGAGATGAGATTCCACCATAGATGCTATGTTCAGAAGAGATTTAGTGCTGCAGCGTCTTACTGTTCTAGTTATCCCACCAAAGGATGGCACATTTTAACTTATTCATAAAATTGTTTGCTTCTTTATTAATTATATGAAAAATAGAGTTTAGAAAGTTTGTAGAGTACTGTATAAGGCAGATAGGCACAAGAGAGAAAAAAACCCTAGAATTTTTCCTGTGATTGCATGGTTTATCTAGGTTTAGGAATACAACTCTGTTATAGTTGGAGATGGGGTCTGGAGACAGTATGCAGCTCTGAAGGGCTCTAAATCTCTGCAAAAATGGGCAGAGGATATTTCCTGAAAAGAATCCCTGTGACTCACATCTTTCCCCTAACTATCTACCAGTGGACATGATGATAAGCAAAGTATCAGCCCAAACTGACTTCTCTGGCCCAGGCTGAGAGTTTTTCAGGTATGTGAACAGTTAAGATTTTTCAGAAACTTCAAAGAGGGGCTCCATAAGGCCTGGCTGATTTTACAGTGCTAAATTCAAAATTGCCCTGTCTCCAAGCAAACGTACACTAAATGACTTAACATTAATGTACCATGCCTTCTAGATAATGACACAGGCAGTGGCTCTCATATATTCTTTCAAATAAAATGCTATACATCTCAGAAAGGTGTTTGAGAATCTGCTCTGCAAATTTATTGGCAAGATAGTCTTTCTGTTTCATTCAACTGTTTCATACCTCTGGAGCATATACTCTTCTTTCCCTTGTCCTCCTCCCTACCCCTCTAAAGCTGACTTTATAAGGTACCATTTTTCAATATTGTAATATTTACTTTATTAAAGTAGTCTTACACAATTGACTGCCTGGCTTCTCATTTTGCATTTCAACATGATACATGTAGAGTTTTTACTTTATATCCCTTATAGGTTTTTGCACATATTTTTGAGGAAAAAAAAAAAAGGAGACATTTATAATTCAGAATAAATAAAATATTTAGTGAGAACAAAGAGACAGTTGCTACTATCAGAGGCTTGTAACTCACAGTTATAGTATCAGGAATCAGCCAACATTTACATCTGCCTCTGTCTAGGATGTATTTGGTGCTAGGTACTACGTATGGGGTGTGAGGGTGTCCCTGCCTTAAGGAAAATAAAGCTCTGAGTCGTCAAGGTCACTGTTGCTGAGAGCACAGGCATTCAAGAAGCTGAGTAGGTGACTAAGTTTGACTTCTAGAACTTTCACATTTTTAACACAAAGATAGCTCTTTTAAGCCTAAGATATTTAGTATCTTTAGACTGTCACAACTACAGCTATGACAGTCACATCTTGTTCTCTTTCCTCATGAAAGGAGATGACTGCACTGCCAATTGTGCCATGCTGTATTGTCCAATTAACTCTGAACAAGTTATTGCAGGTACCAGAAATCATCTGATTGCAGCAGCATGGAGATCCACTTGGGTTAATTTCTCCTGATTCCTAGCAACTTCCTTGGCAAAGAAATTGACTCCACACGATGTTCTTGCTTTTCGGCTGAGCAGGCTAGCTTGGAGTCAGTCTGGATATCCATCACCACAGTGGGCTCCAGAAAACCCTGTGGGCAAAGCAGAGGCAGACAAGCACCCACTGAGATGTGCTAGGAGGAGTGCACTCAGGAGGGTGAGGGATGTGAGACCACTTATGGGCCCTCTGGTACAAGGGGGGCATGGGCAAACTGGAGTGTGATCTGCAGAGGCCCACCAAGATGGTGGGATCTGGATTGCTTTCCCTGAGAGAAGAGACTGGGTAATATGGGCTCAGCTGCCCTAGAGAAGAGAAGATTTTAGTGGGGCGTTAACAGCAGCCTCCCAGTCTCTACCAGTAGGGTGTGATGGTGCCAGGCTGCTCACAGTGGTGCCTGGCGGGAGCACAGATGATAATGTGTATAAAGTTGAAACAGGAGAAGTTCAGAGATAAGCTTTTTCATCCTGAGGGCAACCTAGGACAGGAACACGCTGTCAGGGGAAGTTGTGTGACCTCCCTCCACAGCAAAATCAGCCTACATCAACAAGAAGGCTCTGCTAATGAAGCCTAGGGTGGAACTCATGTTTTCACATGACACACCACATAGAATAATTTCCTCATCTTTCCACATGATCCACAAGATACACTAATTTCCTCATACTGCCACAATGCAGACCACCATCGTCCAGCTGCTTGCCTGTTCATTTTATACCTTTTGTCACTTTTCCCATACACAGTCTTTCCCGTTAGGACATATACTGGAATTAAATTATTTCATTCTCTAATGACTTATTTGCAGCTTGGTATTTCCTTTTCTGTGACCAGGTTAGGTAAGTATTTGAACCTTCTCTGTGACCCTTTGATATGCTGTGTAGCTTATTCCCAAATGTTCTATAAATAGTCTTTAGAGGGAAAATGCTCATGTTGAAACATTAGAAATGAAAGAGATACCAGTACTTGCAAACGTAATCCACATAAAGTTCTGTAGATTAGATATGTGTATCAAGGTGTTTCCTTCTCATTCTTTATCCTAGCATATGGGCTCGACAAAGGCAAGTAAACCCTTCAGCAGTGTAATACAGTGTGCTGCAGAGCAGTGCAGGTGCATCCCACTACACAAATGGGTGGCAGTATAAAATCCCCAAGCAGATAGAGAGCTCGATTGACCTGACAGAATCCTGTACTAACAGAGACTAACAAAAGTGCCTCAACCACTCCTGTGATCCACAGCATTTCTGTAGTTTTAAGGTTGCTGGTTTGACATTATTAGCAAATTAGCAAATTAGCAGCACAGCTGTTTTGCATTACCTGTTGTTCCCTCCATATAGCTTCTGTCTCAGCCCAAGATCTTAAGACACAAAAATCCTTCAAAAAGCACAAGGTCCTTTTCATTTAATGTCGGTTGTTGATCTCAGGAATTGCTGTATATGTAGATTCAGACATCATCTTCCTTTCTTCTTCTCTGGATAGCAAGATACTATCAGAGAAGCCCTGACTGGTAAGAAGAATATCTATTTCCAACTCTTTCACAGCTGCACGGTTTTCCATCAGATTAAAATAGGAGATCACAGTGGCAGAACTAGGGTAAACTGCAAAATGCTCTCACAGTGCAGGTCTTTTGGTTACAAGTAGCTTTGAGAATAACCCTTGCCTGTGAACCGGGCTTCTTCATTTTTAAATATTTGACCCACTGTCTCTTTTCTATCTTTAATATATTTATTTTTACCATGTGATACAGTAACAACCTTTGTGTCCTTCTCTGTGTGCCGTTGAGATTCTGCTAGATTCTTCCTGACTACATTTTATAACAACACACTTGAGAGAGGACCCTGACGACTGTGAACTTAGTAGTGTTTGAGTATATTTAACACTAGAGATATCAACCTTCAATGATTTAGTATAAACACTTTCAGGAATGAAGGCAGTAAGAATGCAGATAATTGGATTTAAAAGTGGCTTTGACTGTACATCTATATAATAGGCTTGCTAAAATCTACTGTTGATAAGTTGATATCCCTTTTGTTTGGAGCTAAAGACATCCTGTTTTCCTGAACCATTACTGGAATGAAGGGCTAAAATCTCATAAAGTTCAGTGGCTACATAAGTCATGTTTATTATTTCCCCCTGGAAGGGAGTCTCTGATATTCAGTCAGTGGAAAAGGAATAAAAGAAGGAAAAAGAGCATAATATCATTTTCATGTCACAGTAACATAATGAATGAGACAAGCCATTCACTTTGCGAGGATTGGGCACTCTTGATGTAGGCAATCCATAAATCTCTTTCATTGTGTTTGTCAGCAGTCATTTTTAAGGGCTTCTTTCTCAATTCACAGGTTGTGGTTATTAGTAACCTCATAGCTGTGCCGCAGATGTCATTGAGGTTTATTCCTCGGAGCCGTGTCATCAATCATGGTTTTCACATACTGGAGCAGAATAATCCATAGCATTTTTTTCCCCCTAGTAAGGATGACTTCAGTAACTTAAATGGAAAATGTAAGATATAATCATCATGCACATGCACAAATCACATTGACTTGGCTGCTTATACTGACACAAGGCAGTGACATTTTGGTAATAATGTGCATTTCTCTGAGGATTACCCTGTATACATGGAAAAGAAAGGCAACCACAGCTCTGAGTTACATGCAGGAATTGCTGCTGATGCAGCTGACATTGGAGTTGCCATAAGCTTGTTCCAGATATCACTTTTCACGAGGCAGGCTGCAGTGTCACTACCCCACGTGTTGCCACGTTATTAAACCATCTCACATAGTCAGAGCTGTCCAAAAGTATATGAAGAAACCTATGCTTTGGATTTGTGACGTTAGAGTTTTTTTCAGGGCAAGGATGCTTCCAGGACCTTATGAATGCATGATGCTTGCTAGAGGATGAAAACTGTGGCTGAAAAAGTATCTGTTTAATGAAAACACAAGAGGTGTTTCATACATTTCAGCAAGAAAATGTCTGTAACCCTACTATAGAAAAGGTCTTATCTAGTATACAGTTCTCAACTGTAAGGTGGAAGATGAGGAGTGTAAAGTTTTCTCTAAAATATGGCATAAGTGAGGTAAAATATTATATGCTTTCTTATATAATTAGTTCTAAGTGTGTGCATGTGCATTTTCTAATTATGATATTTCCAATGCAGGAGGCATTGGAAGTACATTGCAAATGTGGTGAACGTTCAGCTTCTTCCCTGGAATGAGTTGCATCTTAGTAGTGTATCTCATAAATTTAACCGATAGGCACATATATCAGAGTGGTGATTTATACCTCAGCTGTTCATCAATGACACCATACATTTGCTGCTTGTTTGCAGAATAGATGGAGTATTTTGGATCTGTGCAATTGCAAACTGAGCTCTCCACTTTACCCTCCCTGGCAAATACTCTTTTTCAGCTTGAGAATATTTCCTCTGTGCTTCGATTATGGGTTTAGCAGAAAAATACAGCTCTGACGAGCTCTTCCTGAAATTGCTGCTGCAGCTCTCCTCATCCACTTAAACCATCCCCACAGACTGTCAAAAACCAAAAGCAGAATCTGCCCTGATGTGTAAGCTTGGGGCACGAGCTTCTGCTCTTGCCTTGTTTCATCCACTTAGTTTAAATTTGGTGCTCTCAGGCTTAAATCTGAATAGCTGACATCACAGGCGGGAAAACAGCCTTGGAGGAGAATGTACTGATATTTGTCTTCCGTTCTTCCAAGCACAGTGGAGGAAATGGACTCTGCTTGTAGAATGTAAGCCTAAACACAAGCACAGACTCAGACATGTAGATGGGGGACAAGTCTGCCTGCTGTTGGTCACCATTTTTGAAGAAGCAGGTACTGTCAGATCACAGTCTCTCATCTCCTCTGGCAGTTTCTCCAGCTTAGAAAATATTTCCTGCTGTTGATAGCTATTTGAAAGAAGTGATCTAGCAGTGTGGTGGAAAGCTATTCAATCACAGTGTAGGAGTACAGCTGCACACAAGTACAACATGCCATGTTCTGTTCCTCTTTCACTGGACCATAATGGTGGCAGCTTCCTGTGGCTGCTTGTAGGAGAGCATTGACTTAGAACAAGCTCTAGACATTCTGTTCTTTGATAATTTTCTGGCTGCTCAAAACTATCCTTTCTTATGCAGCCAAAACAGTCAAGCTTTTTTTTCTCTGCCTGACCCTTTTCTTTGGCAGGTCTGATTTCCTCCTATTATTCTGTGCACCCGGAAAGCATGCATCACATTCCATCCTTGCTTTCCTGTACAGAGGTGCCATCCATTACTCTATCTGTTCTTTCATGTTCCTGATGGAACTTGCCTATTTTGAACACAGCAAATGTGTTGAAAAGATCAGATCCCAAACGGGACCATGAATGAGGGGCAAAAAGTTCAAACTGAAATGTTGGCTGTTGGACAAGAAGTTGGATGCCTGGATAAAAGTGGTTGTGTTTTCTGCAGTGCTAAGCACTTGGAGCTCTCTGAGCTCTCATTGAAATCCAAACCAGGAGCTGTTAATATGACCATATTTTAATGCCCTTGGAATCTGACAGGTTGAGTGAACATAAATACATGACATTGCCTGATGTTCAAGTGCAGCAAAATCCCACAAGTCCTTAACCCTATTACCATATAGAAAAAGTGTAAATTTTTGATTTCATTACCTTGTTTAGCCATGTAAGGCCCATTAAGATATTGACTCTATCACTGGGGGATTTTTTGCCACAGGGAAATTCTCATTCATTATCTCATAAACATCCCTTCAAATGCTCACAGCTTTTATTCTAATGGTGACTTCCTTCACTTGTGGAAGCATTATAAAGGTCCATAAGTGATGAGCAACACAATGGGGAACAACATTAGTTTCAAGTTCAATGTGAATTGGCATATGCTAAAGCAAACCAAGGTCCCCAGAGATAGCTGGTTTTACTCCCTCTGCTCAGTACATTAGGCCCATCGGATAATTCACATATACTTTGTACGACATTACACTGATGACATTAGAAAAATGTGAACTATCAAATATCATTTATTGAAACACCTGTCAAAACAAAAGAGTTTGATGGAATAATTTAAAGATTCTTAGACTAGTTGCTAAAATGTCAATTTTCAGACTTTTAGTTCTGTTTTTTTTTTTTGTTTTTTCCCCTCCCACAGAGTAAAATTTTCTTATGCATATATTCCTTTGGTTTTATTGAGAAATGAAACAGTCCAGTGCAAAGTGACAGAAGTAAAGCTGGCTGTGTGCTTCCCAGCTGCTCTGAACCAGACCAGCTTTGTGGAACCTTGTCACTGCAAAGCAGTACTTCCACTCCATGAAAACTTGTTATACTCTAGCAGGAGCCATGGAGAGAACCTCTTGTGTAGCTCACTCATTACTAGTGTCTTCTGTGTTTTTCTTAGATGATTAAATATAGAATTTTTGCTCTTCCTTCATATACTGAAAGGCAACTTCTTTTCTCCAAAATTGTCCTGTAGAACATGACGCCGTAGAAGGGAAATCGTTGCAGTTGGCTAAAGAGATAGGAAATTGGCAGAGAAAGTAATTGAGGGCCTCTTAAAGTTTAAGGAAAAGAGATTCTTGGTGCAGAGAAAGCTTTTATTGGTGTTTTGTTTTGTTTTGTTTTGTTTTGTTTTTTACAGCAATAAACAGCAATAGGTCAGATGCAGAAGGTCTCTGTTTTGGAGAAGGGAAAGGTCAAGCTTTGCAGGAGGTTGAGAAAAGGTGTTTCTTTTATGGTAATTTAGATTATGTAGCTTTAGAGCATAGATGATTCAAAAAATCTGGGGATTTGTCACCTGCCAACTTGTAGCATCTATTTCATTTATCTTAGCACCTTGCCGTGCAACACATCTGAAAGTGTACTGGGTGCAAGTCTTTTCATGGACCACAAGTTTTAAAGAGTAGTCACTGACCTTGGATATCCACTGTTGAATGGGAACCCTGAGTCTGATTTTCACAAATGCTGGTATTTTTAAGATTGGATCTACAAAATTATAAAAAGGCTGAAGACAAGTGCTCAAATATTTAGATTTAGGAATTTGTAAGTATTTATATTAAGTGAGTAGAAGCAAATCAGCATAATATATACAAATGTGTAAATCTGGATGCCATATCATAAAGTTGAATATTGTTATCTTCTGTTGGGTACATAGTGATGACTTAAATGAGAAACATGTTCTTCAAAAGAAAAGTCCTCAGAGACCTGTAAGACACTATAACCTCTGATCTGAATGTTCGATACCTTTTCCCTTCTGTTTAAATATCTTTCTCTCATATAAATTACAAATCAATACTAACCACAAGAGATTCATCAGTCTTATCTCCTGCTTGGCGTATACTAAAACAATCATGATTATCACTTGTAAAAAATACTTGTTAATTAAAGTACCTCTTCAGGTCATTTCTTCACAGCCTATGACCTGAGATTAATGGCTACAGCTCAGTAGACCATTGTTAGAGATTGCTTCCTCCATTTTGAGGAATGATAAAGATTTAATTAATTATATCTTGATTAATGAATTGGAGTAGAACATGATGGTGGGAGGTTCATTTCCTCCTAGAGAAAACAAAAGTTTTGAGTTTTGTTCCTAACAGGATTTGCTAGCTAGTATTGAGATATTGGTATTTAAAATAGAATATTTGAAATGTTCAGATGAAACTGATCAGACTTACATTTTATTACGCAGCATTACATATAAAGGCACATTCAGCCTTTAGGAAGTCATGACCTGTGGTTAAAAGGAGGACAGGGCAAAATAATGAGCTCATTCCCTGACATTGACTGACTTGGAATTTTTCATCATGTTGCTTCCCCATTCTCTCCTCACCCGCCTTTTCAGCAGAATGTCTGGCAGAAGGGTGTATGGCCTGTGCTGTATTATTTGACAAATATATTGTGTTATAAACACATACCCTATTTTATATCACTTGCATAAAGAGTAAAGCTAATAATTGAGGTGTTATGATAAAGTTTTCATGTCTCTATGAATCACAGTTGATCTTCCTTTTCCACAAAATTTTAGAATAACTTAATAATTTTAGAATAACTGAATCCTCAGTGTGTCTATGAAAATGCCTATTGTTTAGTATTAGAGCTGAAATTTCAAAGCTAATCACAGTGCATTGACAGAGTTCTGGCTGACTGACACAATGTTCCTTAACAATGAAAGGTTTTGTGAGAAAAGGTACTTAGGGTCATTTGGAAATTCAGGAAGTTCTAAGATCCTGAAATTAGATACAAATAAAACTATGCTTCATATAATCACATGTTATAAGGAAAGAGTTCTTGAAATGAGTGTGCTGCTGGGCTGGGATGTTGCTCAATTTGAACTGGGGACGTTTTAGTTTCTGACATTTTCTGTATCAGTAACCCTCGATGTACAGTGAAATTAATGGGTGACTGTGGGGGTATACTTACAGCTTTTTACTGGCTAGGCTAGTGGTTTAATGCCTTAGAAAGCCTCGAGCAGCCTAGATAGGTAGCACAGGCAATCCAGCATTTCAGTAGCTCTAAAAGCAGTAAATGTATTAGCTGCAAACCTGATACCACCAGCAGAAGCAAAGAGGGAGAAATACAGCTCTCAGCCTGCTTAATTTCCTGCAATTAGAATTACTTACAGCTTTTTACTGGCTAGGCTAGTGGTTTAATGCCTTAGAAAGCCTCGAGCAGCCTAGATAGGTAGCACAGGCAATCCAGCATTTCAGTAGCTCTAAAAGCAGTAAATGTATTAGCTGCAAACCTGATACCACCAGCAGAAGCAAAGAGGGAGAAATACAGATCTTAGCCTGCTTAATTTCCCGCAATTAGAAACTTTCAAAGAAACAGAAGCGCACAGATGTTCGCAGAAAGAGTTGCAGAGCCAAAAGAGGCAAGGCCTTCCTTGATCCTGTCTTTTATTCGGAGAAGGGGAAAGGGGAGGACTGGGGGCGGACCCGGGGTGACCGGCCAATCAGACACTGCTAAAGAGTTTGAGTTACATTTGGTTTTGCCCATGCTTTGGAACAAAGGAGCTCGGAGCACGTGGCAGAGGCAAATGTCTTGGGGAGGGGGAGGGGAAGCTCGGAACATGCAGCAACAGGTGACTGTTCTTTCTTGCTTTGTTCTCTTTCCCACAATGCCATCTTGCATTATATGGCTGATTTGGATGGATTATTGCTTCTCAGCGGTAAGGACCTGCATGTTGTGATCCTTTTCTTTTTTGTTGGAGGGAGAATTGGGCAGAGGGTGAGCTGTGCAACTCTGTTGGCTTTTGAAGGATGCTTTGGACAGCCGGATTGAAGCCCAGACCTTGCTTTGAACCTCAGTCTGTTCTGTCACGTCAAGTACCTAGTGGGAGAAACACTTGCCAGGATGGCATTGGAAGATCTTTGGATTTTTATTCTTACAGCAGAAATGTGCTGATTCCAGATACTCCAGATACTCTATCTATCTGGTGTAAATAGACCAGCAGAGTTGAATTCTTTAATCCCAATACCTATTGTGGTTTCTTTTCTTGTAGACAGTGCAAAGTGGACAAATGATTGTGTCAACTTAATGCGGTCAGTGTTGAATGCAGTCAGTGTCTCTGTGAAGCCTTCGAGAATACTCAACAATTGCTCAGCCTGAATGAAGAAACTCAGTCACAGACAACACAGTTTTGTCTATATAGGAGTGCTTCTATTTCTCAGGACAAACACGGCTGGATTTTGGGAGGTAAATGCCATGTTTTCAGTGCTCTGAAGATTTAAAGAGCAGCAGGCTGTGCACACATCCAAAGAAGACTGGTTTGTTTTGAGAAACTAGAGAGCTTTTTTATAGTCCAAGCTGATTCTTGTTATGTCTCTGGTTATAATGTCACATTAATTACTGTGTCTGAACTAGACCAGAAGCCTATACCCGGAAGACAGCAGCTACTACTATTTCCTTCTACTTCTTTTCCTGCTTAAATAAGAGGAGTCTGAATAGTTTGTTATTTCATACTTCACACAATCACATACAGATATGGAATAATTACCTTTCAAAATACACTAAAGTTTTATTAAACTATTATTTAGTTTTTATCTTATTAAACATGTATACTTGAGTTCCAGTGATGTTTCACATCAACAAGAACTGACAGAGAATATAAAAGGTATCTTATTTTGTGTAAATTTATTTCTTGTTTTCTGTAGTTTACTTTTTCCTGCTTTTAATTATATTCATGTCTGTCTGTCCATCTCTATTGGACTCTAATGGTAGAAAAACAGGTCTTCTAATGAGGAAATAAAACTACCAGTTTGATCAATTGGAAATGCTGATTATTCTAATTCCACTGCGGTCGTTGATTTTTGGGGCAAAAATATTCTGAAGAGCCCAACCTTTTAGTTCATGCTGCCAGTGTGTGTTGAAGGGGGAAAAGGAGAAAGGCACTGCAGTGATATGGGGACAGAAGGGTGCAGTCCTGCTCCAGGCTGGGGAGTGCTGGGATACAGAGGGTGGGCTTGTAATGGGAGAGGCCTGGGTACAGAGAGGGTCCTTTGAGGGGGAAAAAAGAAGGGACAAACCTATTCCTGAGTGAATTGGTATTGAATGACTATAATGCTGACTTTTTTTTTTTTTTTCTTTTTAGTGTATCACAAACTTTTCATGAATATCTTTCCAACTGATGATCTGGTATCTAATATTTTCTTCAAACTAATTATCTAATACCTAATTTCTTTCCATAAGGGCAAACTTCTCATGATGCTATCAGAAAAGTCACAATCACAAAGCACCAAAGAGCTTTTAAGAGCTGCATGAGGAGCAGACATTTGATACTGTTAGAAGGGAGAAGTGTAAGACATAGGCCCTTCAACTGAGCCAGATGTGATGTGTAGTAGGTATCTTTGTAGATGGATACTAGTGGTCATCTGGAAGAGAGAGAGATGAACAGAGAGAAATATATGGCTATATTTCTAGGTATAGGAAATATTCCTTAATTATAAAGCTGTTTGCTTGTAAAGGTTTTGCCTGTCCTTCATATTACCTCTGCATAAAAGGATTTGATGAGGTTTATTTCACTATGGACACACTTGTGGGTAAAAAACATCCTCAAATAAAGGCCTACAGTTTATAATTATAAATCCTGCAATTGGTAATAATGAGCCTAGAAAAGTAATTTTATGTGCCTAGATCTTTGGTATGAATTGTATGCCAAATATTACAAACAATTTCTGAACCTATTTTTTATGGTTTATCGCTGAATTTTCTTTGTCACAAGGTACATCCATTTTACTTATTTCTTCATCACTTATAAAAACATTTCTAGTCATTGGTTTTGAAGAGGCACTGCATTATGGAAATAAGGAATATGTATCTTTCTCCATCTTGATGTAATACAGATGACAAATATTAATTAAACAGCCAAGTGTCACAGTACAGGTTTCCATCTAGATCTCTCTAATCTCCTTTTTGTCGACTTTATCACCTCATAAAATAAGGTAGAACTACTGATCAGGAAATACAGAGTGATGCAAAAGGCAAAGCAAATTTGCATTGGTATGTTGAATGTCCTGTGAAGTGCCTTGTGCTATCTTGTAAAATCTAATCAAAACCCTTTGATGCTGTGCCTTCTGGATGAGTGATTTGATTTTAGGCAAATTGGCTCTCATATTTATGCTTTAAACTAGATGTGGCATATAATGTTCATGTTTTGATCACTGCTCCAGTAAACACAAAGGGGTTTATTTAGTATGTTACGAGTAAGACATAGAGTTGAAAGATTGTGCTTGACTTGCAAAACAACAAAATAAATCATACAAGAAAGTCAGCATTCAATAAATTATGCACTTCACATCAAGCTGTGTCGACATCTTAAATGAAGTATAGCTTAAAGATAAGGTGTTAAAAGGGAAAATTATAGATGTACAGTGAGTTTCTTTAAAACTATCACTTATCCCCATTCCATCACTGTAGCTGTCATTTTCTCTTTTGGGCTTTAGTTTTCTTTCTACAGTTTTTGGCCTAAAGTGTCTGAATTATGACAGAAACTGCCATATTATGAATAATTCTTGATAAATGCAAAAGGAGATGAAATCTCTACAAACTCAATGAATATTTAAGGTCGCATATATAATATTAGCTCTGACAGATTGTTAAACCTGAGGGCTCTTTTTGAACTGAAGGAAGTTTCATTGAAAACCTGGGATTTTCTTAAAGCATGTCTTGCATGTAATACGTTCATATTACAAAATTCTTGTTTCTGACAAGCACACATTCACTTTTCCTCCCTGTGGCTCCAGTCTGATACACAACACTTCTGTTCTTTTTACCCTCTCACACTACATGCCTATATCATAAGCTGCTAAACAAAATACACTTTTTACTTTCACTATTGGGCTATCACTTCAACAGGCTGTTTTGAGTTTGTAAGAAAGTTTACAACTGAAATGCGTGAGAAGAAATTCCAATGAAGAGTAAATCTCAGAAAATTCAGAGTTTACATTTGCTTTGGATCAGCATTTAAAACTTCACTTATCCAGCTCATGTTTACTGTAGTAATTTGGCATTTACTAATGGAGCCATTTGCTCCATTAGTAAATGCCAATTCTCCTAATTGTTGGCATTTCCTTCTTTCTTTCAGGGTGGAATCAGGAAATCTGGATGTTATGAAAATATTTATAATAACTACAAGGGGCTAATAATTATCTTCAAAGCAACTAAAGTCAGGAAATTCAGGCTTAAGCTTCCAAAATTGACCTAAGATTTGATGCTTATTTCCACCCTCTATCAGCCTCCTTATAATACAGGATCTGAATCATATATCAAGGCATGACAGCGGTTTGAGCCATTTTAGTCAACGCCAGGATGAATGCTGGACACAGCTCTTTTTAGCAATGAATTGTTTCTTTCTCTCTAAAGACAGAAAATGGGAAGAGGGATGTAGAGGTGGTTGATACTTGCTGTGTGACCAGTAGTTTCAGTGGATTATGCTGTGCATTTTTGCCAGCAACCCTTACTTTACGGCTGTAAGCTGTGTTAATAACTCACTTTGTTTTTACATTTGCTTTCCTGATATTGGAGAAAGCTGCAGGATTTTGGACTGATGATGGTGTTTTACAGTGGTAGGTGTTTGGGGAAGCCTGGATTGTACATGGGGACTGAAAACTGATAATTTAAGAACTTAAGAAACTTAGTTACAACTGTTAAAATTAAAAAAAAACCCCAGACAAATAAACTTTGGTTTATCAAATATCCTGCAAGTCCATGCAGTTCTCTATTTCTTTTCTGAATATACATTTACAACATTATCTGCATCTGAATTTTAATTTATTAGTATGCAAAAACTTGCAAATATTGGATTTTTATGTGCTAATTCTTGTTAATAGGGTAGAGACGTCATTCAGTAAAGTACAAGGAAACTTAAATCAGATTTTTACCAGCTAAGCTTAATTTGTGTGGCTTCTTGGACAAATTTTGCTTGCTTCGCTGGCTTTCATTGCAACCCATATTGTCTTAAGGGCACCTTGTAGTTCTGCAGGCCATGATTCACTGCCCCCAGAGGCCTGAGAAGTTTTCTATTGAGTTAAACAAAGAGTGTACCAGAGCCAAGAAATACACTGTATTTTTTGATTGAATTTATGAGCTTTGTAGTGACTTGATGAAGTTCTCAAAGATAAAGATATTTTTTGAGAAATGGCTCAAAATTACAACTGAATCTTCGTGAGATTAACTAATGTGAAAGCAAAGGAAAAGATGCTTAAGAGATATTTTAAATAAGTCATCATCACATAATCATTCCTGCATATATTTTACAAACTCCAAGCTCTATCCTTAAAAGCTTCCTGCAAGTGAGATCTGATTTTAGTGTTTTTTAATGACTTAGATGCAGCTTTGAAATAACTTAAGTAATCAATTGATTCTTTTTGCCCATATGGTATCCTCCTGTCTAATGACATGAAACTTGCAATTCTGTAAGATATATTTTTGTTTTGTGTCTGAGGAGCACCTAAAGACTCATTATTATTAGAAACACAAGACATATCTAAAGTTATATGAAAGCCACGTTTTGCTGCATAACCGTTTGTTCATTTATGGTTCTGATGGCAGTTTTTAAGGAGCAGTTTCTGAAATATGGAGCATGAAGGAAGGATGTCTGCAATCCTTTCTGTGACTCTAGTGAATGTATACTGAAAATCACAATATATGAAGAAAAAGTATATTTTAGTTCTGCATTAATTCAGACACACAGGAGAAAGAATTCCCTTTAATCCTTTGACATTCTAGAGGTCAGAACATGTTTTTTAATTTCTGTGGAAAACTTTGACATTTTAGTGATTTATGTTAGTCAAAACTCTGAAATATTTTGGTCAGGAAATATTTCTTAGTGGTTCTAGTTAGTGTATTATTTAGGTTCTCTTGTTTCTAGTCAGACTACATCTTCCCTCATGCATCATAATTCCTCAGTGAAGTCAAAATGTCAGGTTTCCTTCTTCTCACATAAAGCTTGTCATATTCAAAACTCTTCTTCAGTATACTCTTTGTTCACAGAACATACTGGCAACTGCCTAAGAATGTAGCTTTTTTTTTATGATTGACAAATAATCCACAAATGTGGTTGTGGTGCATTTTCCATCTACTGCTGCTGGGCTCAAATACCTTCTTTGGAAGACAGGCAATTACCTATACCCTGACTAGTAATTACTTATTTCTGTCCTTTGGTCCAATTCCAGTCCTTATTATTCTGCTTTTTTTATAAACTTGCCTTTCTAATACCCAATATATATATCTCATTTATTCAATTTTTTTCTTTTATGCTTACACTTATTTTTATAGTTCAACAGAGAACAGCCTTTCAATTTATACATCCAATAAAAATTTTATAACAATAAATTGTATCCAAAACTCTCTGTAATTGCTTAAAAATAGAACATATGTATCTGAGAGACAGCTGCTTGACAAGACAAAATTCGTTGCTTTGGCACACAGAAGAACAGATTACCAGGGGTGTGATTTTACTAGATTTTAGCTTTGTTAGTCTAGTCCCTGTGAGCTGTTCTCAAGGTAACAGAAGAAATACGATTCAGCTTTTTCTTCTGCTCAAATCATCTTCTTATTAGAATTTAATTTCCATATTTGAGACTGAATGGGACCATGAATCAACCAAATCCTTTCTCTGCAGCTTCTTAAGGAGATTTCTTCCTTATATCTTTTTTTTATTGCTGTATAAAATAAAAATTGTAAGTAGAAAAGTGTGAGGTAATTCTACCTTAGATAGCCTTGGGCAGCTGCCACATGAAAGCCTCTCATCCTATCCCAGGAGAGATTCCTAGATTACAAATCTTTCCTTGAGGCTGGACATAAAACCAACCTGCACAGCAGGAGACATCTCTATGATCCTTAAAAAAATCTGCCAATAGTGTATGGCATTTCTCATGTTCCATGCCCATGGTGAGAGGACCTATTGCTCTGTCTGACTTGGCATACTCGTTCAGGCTGAGAGCTCGATCACTGCATGTAAGACTCATTTTTTAATATAATAATACCTTGGTAATTCACATATGAGCCCCAAAACAGTTAAGGAAATGCAGTGTCATGTCTTCATTGGCATGTTAGGAGACAGCTGCTTCACTGGATTCTAAAGAGTTTCTTCAGCTAGCTCAACAGTGTGAAGCAGGCTAAGGAATGCTCTGGAACTAGTGTGGTGAACACTGTTTTACCACCTCCTACTGCAATTTCAAGTTGTTAACTGGGAGACCATCACAAATTGGTACCTCCCACCAGATTCCTGAGTGGTGCAGAGAGAGATGATAACCATGGTATTTCTTAAAGACCCTATCTATTTATTTTGTTAGATTTTGTTGGAGAACTTGAGACTGACTTTGCTAGAGCATGCATTTTAGAGTAGATAAGGAAGATTGTTCAAGCTTTTCCACATTTCCCTATGATCTCATTTTCAGTGATCTGAATTCCACTGTTGTCAGTGGAATTGGAGTGACTTTCTGTCCCCTCTCCCTGCTGTAGAGACTGCTTTCACCTACAAGAGAGGCAGAAGGCACAGTGAGCTCTGTCCTGTCCTCCCTGTCCCCACACCATTGCACCCCTGTATCTCATGGACTGAAAACAACATAGATGCTGTAAAAAATCTTACTGCACTTCAGACCTTGCTGTGTCTGACTTCTACCTTACATTGACAAAATGCTGATTTTTCACAATTATTCTCTTCTGAGCAATTGCTGTGTATGTTACCAGTTCACGTGAAGAGTGGCAGACACTGTGTAAGGTAGAACTGCTACGATGGTAATGAGCTAGGGTGCAAAGAAGTTAATGGTGTCAGACAGGCAGAGCTTGGAGACTCAGCTCATCAGTGTTCTTCTAAACTCCAAATCACCATTTCAAGTCCATCCCTAGGGGCTGTGATGAGTGAGACAGCAAAGATAATGCCTCAGGACTTCTGATATCCTTGATGACAAGAGGAGGTGGACCTTTTCACTCCTTTCTCTTGGTTCCGCTCATTATCTTTCTGGGACCCTTTTTGTGGAAGTGCTGTATCCCAGATTATGAGCTTTGGAACGTCAAATACAATTTCTCCTATGTTGTTTAAGAACTGTTGAATAAGGAACTGCTGATGTACATGATGGAGAGCAAAATAAAATGTCCCTCCCTAGGACACTGCTCACTCAATGACGAATTCTAAGAATAAAAATACTACATAATTGTATATTCAAGTGTTCAATAAGGAGAACTATTGATTGAGAGAACAAGAAATCTCAAATGACTAACAATGACCATCGTGGTCCAGTCTTTCTCCAGGTGAGATTATACTGAAATTATCTCATTTACCTGACACAAATTTGATTGTATGGCACAGAGAAATGCACATAATGATCTGTCAGCACTTTCTTTAGGGCTAACAAAAAAAGTAAATACTTTGCAACAGCAACATTGCATTAGCACATTATTTACCTCAGTACTTTGTGAAGAATTTGCAGGGCTGAAGAATAGAATGAGGTGTCAGAGCCCTATGAATGCTAAAGATAAATTATTGCAAACTAAGTGAAAAGTAACTGATCTTTTTCATTTAGACTTGAATGCAGAAGGATACCCAGGAGTAAGAAGAGGACGATAATGATGGGGTTCAGGTCATTCATGATGGTGCTGCTGTGGAAATGGTATGGAAAGTTCATCTTGTGGGATTAATGCACTTGTCAGCTGCCTGAAAAGCCAGCAGAAGCATGATTGTGTATGGAAGCTGATCCAGGTACTTAAAGAGAAGAGGGCCCTGGCTCCTGCTGCCACTGAGACTCAGTCAGCTTTTCTGACAATTGACCTGAACTGTCAGATGCTATGCTTGTCTCTGCTTGTTCTTTGGAAGTGTAGATAATGTGTTTTAAAAAAGGTGTTTTTAAGTGTTTACTTTTCTCTTTTCGTTGCTTGATCATTTTGATTTTAGCAAAAATAAGAACTTGTTAAGAGTAGCACTGTGAATAAGCTCCTCTAGTCCAAAGGGAAGTGTTTGAATTTTGTCAGAAGAAAGTACTGAAATCTGGATAGTTTCTTAAATCTGCCTCCTTCTTGCTCCTCTTCCCCTTTACTTTCAAAAGGTATGAAGTTTTGACTGGGGACTACTGGCAATACACACACACACACACACCACCAATTAGAGAAGATGGGAATCCATGGAAGTACTGCTAGCAGTAGCTACAGGCATTTAGCACTGCACATTGTCATGCAGAGATAGCTGAACTAATTCTTCTCAGACCACTTGTGTGCCAGAAACTTCTAGTTTTCTGATGTTCTGCTCCAGCTGAGTTATCCAAACTCAGGAACTGCACTAATGTACCTACTTTTGGTTGTTGAGCTGGCTTGAAGAAATGTGAATATGTACTTTCATATAATATTCTGCATGGACACATGCAAGGTTCACCTCATAAGGGTCTAAACATACAAAAAACCACAAACATGATACTAATATCAATCCTGTTTAGTCATCTAGTGTACTGGATTTGTTAAGGTCTGAAATGAGTCCTGTATGAATATTTATAATGGAACTATAATTTGAAATATTAAAAAAAATATGCTTTTATTGCAAGTCAGTGTAGCCTATTGTCATATAGTTAAAAAGAAAAGGAAAAAAACCTAACAGGTATTTCCTTACATGTGAAATTCCATAATGCATGTGCTGTACTGCTACATAATTGATTTATGCTGGAATCAAAGCAGCCAGTATCACATAATACATTGGAAATTCTGTCATACAGAGAGCTGAGGTTAATACATTGAGCAGTACTATGACCCTTAGTGTTTAAGATCTTGTGATTATTTTAAAAGAGCTGTTACATTTGTCATTGATCAAATTTGACAGCTACATCAAAATAAGGGTATCAGCAAATAGACAGAAGGAAGTTAAACTGCAAGGAGACTTAAAGAAGTCAGCATAGTACAATTCAGGAACATGACATACTTTTGTGTAAAATACCAAGGAGGAAAAAAATACCATAAAAAATTTGAAGGTGGATTTCCTGAAACCACCCGGGAACATCTGGTTATGATAAAAAACCAAAACCCACACCCTAAACACAAGACAGATGTTCTGGATTCCATGTGGAACCTCGGAGGACATAGGGTAGCTTCTCTAGCGCTGTGAGTCAGTATGTGGAACAAAGCATGATCTTTTGATTTCATTACATAAGAAATATTAAAGAAACTGTGAAAATATAAAAATGGAAAGAAAAATTCTCTAGGAGACATTAAGTCAGGATTCTGATGTAAGAGATTTGAAAAAAACTCAAGTAGCGTGAGTGCTTACTTCCTAGTGGCTTTAGAACAGAGATATGGGTCAAATGGACATTATTAATTCAGTAAAACACTACAGCGTAGGCTTAATTTTGAACATGGGCTTAAGCAGAGCTCTTCAGACATTGACTTATTCTCCAAAATACTGGGGAAATACAGAATTTAAACATACAGGAGAATTTTCATGTTTGAAGGACTTTGCTAAATTGCAACCTATTAAGAGACAGGGAAAAAAATTACTGGAAGGAAATCCTTGTGCAGTGGGAGATGTATGGAATAACTGATATTTGGGAAATGTTAATTACCCTGTTTGCTTTATTTTGCTTTGGTGTAAATAATGATTCAAAATGGAAGACCTTTATAGTATACCTTAAAACAGATTTCAGTTCTTCTTGGACTTGCTGGGATCTAAATCCCTTAGTGAGAAAAGGAACAAATGGGAAAACTGTTCTTCCACTGCTCCTTCTACCTGCATTTGTTTCATTGAAAATTCTGGAGAAATAGGAAATTTAGCTTTTCATTCTGTTAAAAAAAGTCTGCCTTTCACTGTCTTTTCCACCTTCATTTTCTTTCACCTTCTGGTTGGTTTTTGGTTGGTTGGTTGGTTGGTGTTTTTTTCAATGCAGTGGATATACCCAAGATGACTGAGGAGTTGGGAAAATTAGGCTTCAGCTGCTAACTGTAACCTGCCATTCTCATACTGAGGAACAAAAATGCCTCAACTTCTGCCCCTGTGTATGCATAGTCATGAATGCTACCTAGCAGGAAGGAAAATGCAACTTGTGGAATCAAAAGAATGTAATATTTTCCTCCTCTAACAGAATTAGCAGCAGAGAATTTTTGTTATGGGGAGAAATATAAACAAATATTTTCTTAGTGTGGAAACTTATGAAAACATTCATGTGTGCAGTTGAAGTTAAGAAGAAATAATTAATGACCTCACCTAAAAACAGAGGCTGCGATTGGCAGGTCTTGAGTGCATAGCCCAGCTCAGAGGGACCAGCTTTAATTCACCTCCTATACCTTGCTTTTCTTCCTGGCAATGTGAAATGCTGTCTGATAAGTTTCTGAAGACTTCTCTAGCAGTGCTGACTCTGAGCTTTCCAAAGGGATCTTCTGACACAGCTTGTTATTCCAGACTACGTCCCTTATTTTTTGCCTCAGCACTCTTACCCTGTCTATATTCATCTGCACTTCACTGTGATGTTTTCAAAAGACTTCTTTCTATCAGGCTTTGAATATCAGGCTTTTTATCAATGAGGAAAATCCAGCACTGGTTTCTGAAAATGCTCAAGACTGTGGGTCAAAGACATAGCATAGCCTGTCTTTAAGTTCAGAAGTCAAAGGAGAGGTATCCCCAGGTGTGTTACAAAACCACCTTTTCCGACATAAAATCACGAATGTGAGGTGTACTGATTTGATCCTTGAGAAACCTACCATTTACTAAGGTCCTGGAAGTCTTATGGGCAAAGCTATAAAGGCCATTTCAAACTGTGCTGGATGTTTCAGGTGGTTTTCCACCTTTTCACCTATAAAGGGGGAAAGATTATTCAAGAGGTGAAGCATGGAAAATAACCTCAAACATCAAATGCAGTTTAAGAGGTGCAAAAAATATTTTAATTAAATCTTGATGATTATGTGAAGATTGTTTTGGTGAGCTGGAAATGAACTGAATTTTACTTCATGTTAAATTTTAAAATGCTTTGTCTGTTTTTCTTTCACTAGACTTTCAGTGGCTTCACAGGTTATCACAACACTTGGAGATTAAGAGGAGAAGGACTAAAATATAGTTTCTTTTAGGATGACTTAGATACTTAAGCACAGACTTGTAGGTGTTGCAAGACTTCAGATCCAGCCCAGCAAAAAGACTTCTGTGACTAACTTTTACCAGAATTCACTGGAGTTAGATGTCTGACTAGCTTGGATGATAAGCATCATGATCATGAACTAATGCATAGTGAGTTGCAATGAAGGTCAAGCTCCCAAGAAATTTAATCCAATATTTATGCCATCTTCTGCAAGTTTACCTTCAGTGGAGGAACTGCAGTATAAAGGCATGGCACTGTATGGAGGAATGAAAAAAACCTGGGACCGCCTGCTTCTTGGGACTGATAGCTACTGGCGCCTGCTGAAGTCAAGAAGAAGCCATAGCAGCTAGACTTGAACAGTTAATATTCTGAATAGAACACTTTGGTGCTTTGGAGATCTTTTACTATATATCAAAATAAATACAAAAATAAATAAAGACAGTCTTACTGGGAAATGATCAGATTTAGCAAACCAGTTTGTATGCATGCATCCTGGCAGGCTGGTGAACCTTGTTTACCTGCTCTATTTTTAAGGACTTCCTCACCCCTATGCTCTTTTTGCCAGGAGTTCAAACAATGAGTAGGAACACCTTGTTCTGGATGCTGCTTTCCAAAGTACTTGTTGGAGAGCACACAACAAAAATATTTTACCACAGGTGAAAACAAATATCCCTGAACAGCAATTACAAACAATTACTTAGCTTTTTGAAACATTATAGTTGTGTATCTGTTTGTTTCCTCTCTCCTTTCAGACACTCGGTTATAATTTGTTAAACTCAATCAAATAATTTTAGAAAACATAATAAACATTTAGTATGCATCAAAGCCATCTGGAAGTGCTCTGCACTGCACACAGAAACAGTGGGACACATCTATGCATATTCAGCATTGAAGGTTTTTCACTCTCTTTTACATTAGCAACCCAAACAACCCAGATCAAGAATGTGCTCAAGCAAAAGAGACTAATCAGTGTAAGACTTTTAGAGGCAGGGCATTTTGAAAATCCCACAAAACATCCCTATCCTCCTTGACATTTAAATTCCAGTGAGCACCTAACCCTTTATCAGATCTATCTCAGCCGTTTGGGGGACCTAATGCAAGTACCCAGGTCAGAGCTGATGAGAGTCATGAGCTGGCTGTATGCCCAGCTGAGGCCAGTGCTGATTACAGTGTCAGACAACCTAAAATACAGCAAGATTTTTTTGGTGTGTTTTATATGTAGCAAACACCACTGTCATACAGAATTACTAGGATCAAGTTAAAGCAGGTGATCAGCACAGAAAAAGGAAAACCCTGGGAGGGGAACATGGCTCAGGCTCTTAAAAGATCCGAGTCGTGCCAAGACTGCTTGGGTCAAGCACTGTTGGTCCTGATTGCTAATTTTTGGTGCTGCAAAAACCCATGCATATTATCGTACATGTACCAAACGTTTGGGTGATACCACAAGTTTGCTCTGAAGGGCTTTGGCCCTGACACAGCAGAGGAGGAGGAGGAGGAGGAGTAAGGTAGACCAGAAATTTTCTGCTTCAACAAACCTTTCTTTCCTCTTCATTTCTCAGCAGAGTCTTTCCCTGTAAAGAAGGATGGAGAGTACCAAAGTACTTGTTTTATATTTTATTGGACAGATGTGTTTGGAATGTATTGGACAGAAAATGATTGTATTGATAATAAAATTAGCCTCCCTCAAAATTCTGGGACTCAATGCCTGAGGTGTTTTACCTTCACATATGAAGAAGTGATTCCTACTCCAAAGAACTTGCAGTAGAAGAAGAAATAAATTTAAAATACTCAATTTGGTCAAAAATAATATCTGTAACTTACACAAAAAGGAATATAATTTTAAAACATTTGAGTAGTTTCACATATAATTCATTGAAGTAAATCCCATCATTTTCATGGAAGGGTTCACCATAAGTATCTCTAGGTGAGGTCTGAGGCTTTTCAGATGTAGGAAAGGGAAGATGTAGGAAAGGGGAGCACTCCCATCCAGTACCTGATGCAGGTGCAGCAGGCTGTGTCTAGCAGCCTGTCTGCCTGCTGCAGCAGGAACTTTACCACGTCACCTCACCCTGGCTTTTCTTTCATGCTTATTGTGACCTGTTACTGCTTGAGTAATGTGGAGTGCAAGACATCTGTTGAAACACCCTGAGGCTTGAAAAGGTCCACAGTTGTCCTGTAAGAGCATGACTTCACAGCTGTTGAAACAAATTTCCCAAATTTTTTGCTCCATAGTTTCTACAAATTAAAATACCTCCACCTATACTTGCTTGTTACATGACTAATTGCTGGTTTCCTTGTGCTAGCCTATCTGTTAACTCTGGCTAATTCACCTGCTGTGTCCAAACACTACTTTGATGGTCCAAACACTGTAGTGTATTTTGTGCTACAGAAACATCTTGCAGCAAGAAAAATTGACTACATTCAACTATAGTTTGGGCAACAGATCCTTGCAGGTACTAATAGTTGGCAGGTCATAAGACTACAATGTAAGAAAAAAAATCCTTTGATTTTTTTAAGTGGCAATTGTCACAATATATTGAATATGCAGGATTCCAAAATATGAGAAGGATTATTCCATGACAGATCATCTGAGTGCATGTAGCAAAATATTATATATCTAAAGAATTTATGAGCACAGCCCTTTCATGAGGCTTAACTGCATTTTACCAGCACTGAAAGCTGGGATACAAGAAGAAAGTATTAGCAGTCAGAGCTTTTTCTGCAAGTTTTCATGCATGTCAACACAGGGAAAGACATGCTTGAGCTGGCAGTGAGCGCAATTGAACAGATAGCGTGAGACATGCCCTTCACTCTGCTGACATGCGCTCAGCATACGTCAGAGCACATTCAGCAGAAGCAATTTCTCTCCTTGAGCATTCCCAGGGAAGGGACGTGCTTCTTGCCCTTCACCTGTGCTGCTCTCCAGGCTCTGGCTCCTGAGTAACACAATGAGGGCAGCAGTCATAGCTCCTGTCTGCCCGTGCTGGATCTATAGTGTGAGATGAAAAACATTTTCAATTCATATGAGTAATGAGCATTACAAATTAGACTCAGATCAATTATTAAATGAAGATGATTATGAAATATTAAGAGGAAGCTATTATACATAATGTATTTGTCACAGATTAAAAAGCAGCATTCAAATAATAAGCTTCTCTGCCTGATAATGTATTTGGATATTTAACGTATTTAAAGGGAGTGCAAAAAATAAAGATGGGGGGGAGGTGCATCTATTAAAACAAGAAATGGACTTGCTAATGCTTCTGCAAAAGGGAGTTTTCTTCTGTCTTGCATATAGTTTATCTCTAGATAAACTAACCCTTATCTGGTGAGAACATGCAGACCCATCATCTCAAGCCTGTGTATCACTGTTACCATTACTGACTTTGAAGACACTACTTTATTGTACACATTCTAGAAGAAGAAAAATTTTGATTTAATGTGTAGACCTGTCAATTGTGTGAAGCCCTGTGGACTAAAGAGTGCTTTTGTACTAACAAAATGAAGTTGCTGTTTGGCTGGGAGTTCGTCATGACAGAAGGTACAAGCAGCAGAGTGACTTGTTCCCTGAGCTTCTTCTAAAGCCCTTCTGTGCTGAGATATTTTGCATTTCATCTGATGAGTCAGTGGTGCAACTTTGTGTCTATGCTTGATGTGCTGAGGACATGATGCTTCTACAAAACCTCATTAAATTTATCTCAGGACTAGAGATGGTTGAAAAAAAGAGGAGTCATTAATAGAGCTGTTCTTACACCAGAAAATACTGGCTCCATGGAAATGAGACAATCTGTGGAGATTTGTTGGTCCTTGTGAATTTTACAGTAAGAATCAGGCCAAAGGGCAGAACGCCTGGTTCTCCATGAGCCCTCCTGACTCCCCAGGTCGTGAGGACACTTCTGTCTTACCTGACACCCTGCTTTCTCTTGGGTTGGAGGTGTCCTGACCTCAAAGGTGGGGTGCAGCTTTCCCAGCATACCAGCATCAAGGAGAACACACTGGCTTCTGTGTCCTGATGGCTGAGCCCAGGAGGTATCACTGAGGAGAAGGGACGGGTGAAAGAGCAATGGCTGTGAGGTTCCAAGGCACTGCAACTGTCTGGGAGAAAGGGGTGGGAGGCTGCTGGGCTGTTTCTGTGCTGTGCCAGGGCCAGGGAAGGGGTAGAAAAGAAGCTGAAATGTGGGCTGTAGGGAGAGGCTGCTGGCCCTTTGCACCATGCAGTGGGGTGCCCAGAGGGTGGGGAGTGAAGCAGGAAGACCATTAGATGGACAGACGGAATGATTACATTTAGCTGCAAGAACAAAAGCAAACTATTCCAGAAACCTCTCCTTTAAGGTTGTTTCCATATTTCCAAAATAACATCTGTTTTAAAATCAGTTCATTTCAGGGTTTTGCCTTTTTGTCAATACTCACAAGGGAAACTTAAAAATCACGAGTTATTTTGTTTTTCATCAGGATGGACTTTACCTATTTACCTCTGCTGCTCTAGTGATAACAGCTTATGTTTGGATTTTGTTTTTATTTTGGAGAACTCCCATTACAACAACCTTTGTCATCCAAGAATATCACATCCCTTGTATGTTAATACATGCCGGTATTTTGATTCTTCAGGACGTAAGACTGCCTCCTGCAGTTGTCCAGTGAGAAAAGAAAATTTTGAAGCCCTTGTGGTCTATTTTTGTCTGTTCTAGAAGGAATATCCCACTCAGACTTCACTTCCAAGATATTATTGGTTGAAACCAATAATTAAGAGACTCGAAGAACATTATTATATACTATTAAATAATATTCAGTTCATATATTTATAAACTGAAAGGCAACAGATTTTGGAGCAATGGTAAATTATTAACTTTTTTTTTAATCTTTCCGGGAGGATCTTCTTTGAAGCCTTTTATATCTCTTGAGTAAATATGTGCAGTTATAATTAGACAGTTTTGTCGAACATGTATTATGTAACCAAAAACCTGGAACAACTCCAATGCCATTTTTCTGTATTGTGTAAATATGTAATTAGGCAAGATTTTTTCCAGTACTTTTGCTGATTGCATTTTCCTTGGTCATGCAAGAATGGGATTTTTCTGCTCTCAGACATATCACAGTCCGAGCCCTACAAGCCCTGACGTGGTGTACTACCTTTCCACTCCCATTTACTAATTCTTTGTATGTCTCCTTCCTTTAAATGGGGTAAACCCCATATGAAATCTGACATAAAATATCAATCTAAGAGATGATTAGGTACTCATAATGGCACTGAAAATAGGGATGATGGCTAAAATTTTTCCATCACTTGTGGCTAGTCAGAGTCACAAGTCAGGTCACAAGACCAGAGGATTCAGGTCATGGTCATGCCACTAGTACTCAACTATGTGGTTCCACTTTGCACATTCCCTCTTCTGAGAGAATGCCAGACACAATAAGTCCTGTGTCTGTGGAAAACACAGAAATTGTAGTTCCTGCCCTTGCAGCCCTTATTTGTGGACAAAAGTTCTGTCCTGAACTCTAACAGCCCTGATGACCAGCAAGGGAGGCTGGTCATGAGTGCTGAGCTGGACAGGCTGTACGAGTAAAACTTACCGTGACTACCTACATCTGGCCCGCTTGGCTGAAGATTAATTTATGCCTTCCAAGGGAACTTGGTTTAGTTGTGGACCTTGCAATGTTAGGTTGGACTTGAAGATCTTAGACGTCTTTTCAAACCTTAATGATTCTATGATTCTTTTTCTTGCATCGACCAGAAAAATATAGACATTTTTGTGCAAGCTATGTGACACTTCTGATAGCACATCCAAGAGTAGGAAAAAGTGGCAAAGATGACTGAAAGGAGCATATCAGCACAGGACAGGTATCAGTTTGATTTAATTCTGGCACAAATCTCTTGTGATTTTGCCAAGACCTTTCTAACAGTGGATTTTCATGTTTAGAAATAATTTTGAAGACAAGTGAGTAATTTTGAGGATTCACGGGACTTGGACAGCATTTTTATTATTTCTGGCTTTGATTGTATTTCCCCAAGAACATGTATCACTTTGAAAGACCTGTAACATTCACAAGGCAGATAGAGCTTTTTAAAAACATAATTAACATTTTAGTGAACTTCTGAAATAATTCATGCATTTATGAGCCACTAATGACTCAGTGGAAGGGAATTTCTCACCCCTCACCAGTGAAAGAGAGCTGTGTGGTGCTCCCACACTGTATTTCAAATGTTTGTTCTTAGACTGGTTGTCATTCTCATTTCGGTTGCCCCATAAATAAACTATAATACTACTTTTCATGATGAGGATAATACTAATATTGTTCCACTTGATCAAGAAGTTAGAAAGAATTATATATATGCTTTGAAAAATCAGAGCTGGTGCTTCAGAGAACTGGAGAAAATTAAGACTTATCTCAGCAATAAAATTGATCTTTAAAACCAAAATTATTCAATTTGCAGAGATTTGAGGTAATTCAGACATACAGCAGCAATTTTTCTTTAAAAGAAAACCATCCACCTCTAACCTATTACAATTTTTTGAACATATGAAAATAATGGAAGTCTGTGGGAAAAAGGTCAATATAAATTGTGAATATTTTTTAAAAAGCCAATAATAAAGTTCATTTAAAAACTCTGTGAAGTGATCCTATGGTGAGAAATGACCCTCAATGCCTGTAAAACAGCTCAGCTGTGAAAAAACATGTGCTCAGTCCATTTTTTTAAATTGTGGAAAGTTAACATCAGGTATTACTAGGTGCTCTACAGGATCAATTGTTCAATTATCAATTTTACTAATGGGAAAACACTATAAACCTATTAAGTATTACAAGTGTGAAGTAAAGCAGTAGTGGGGCTGAAAAGAAAAATGCTGAAAGTTTCCTTGGACAAAAAAATTATTTCAACTAATCAGTGCAACTGAGGACCGAAACTCATCAGGTCTTAAAAAAGAAGAGAACAGAATTTTCCAGCTTTGATTCACTGTTGATGTCTGCCCATTGTCACATACAATGACAATCTCATTTCTCTTACTTGTCCCAGAGCAGCTTTTAGTAATCCACAGTTTGGGGATTTCAAGAACAATCTATACTCCTTTATTTGGAGAAATGGGTTTTCAGAAAGCTGTGATTAGATAAGGTTGGATTTTTATTCTCCTACCCCATATTCTGGCTCAGCTTTTTTGGGCGAGCCTGTAGGTACACATGTATGGCAGGAGAGGGAAGCAGAGCCAGGGCAGAAACATCACAAACTGACACTTCCCAGCTGCACCCATCTGTGTAATAGTGGCTGGATATCTAAGTATTGGCAGAGGAATCATACTGAAAATAGTAAAAATCAAGCAAGTTAAAGAGAAAGGAAAAAGCAAAGTTATTTGCTCATCTTTCTGAGATGCAGGTTTTTGAAGGCCAAGGAAGCAGGGTGTTCCAGGTGTTTTTGGACTGAATCCCTAGGAGGATCCTTGTCCATCACATCTTCATTTTTTTCATAATCAGTAGAACCTACTGTCAGGGAAAGTGTGAAACTGTTTCCCCAAAATGCTGCCCTGCATTAACAGTCATGAGAACTTAAGGCAGTTTTTTTAATTGATCTGAACAATTCACCTTAAAATAACAGGATGGCATTTCCCCGGAGAGAGGAAAACCAAAGCCTGATCTGTCTTAACTAATAAAATGTGAATTTTATCAGTCAAACAGTCAGCAAAGACCTCAGGGAAAGGGAATTAATGGGATTAACATGTTGCCGTTGCCTGAACATGTGCAACGTTCGCTGTACAGCTGTTGAATTAAAACGTGCCACAGCATTTTTGCAAAGTGGTGCTTTTTGTTCTATTTTCTTACCTACTGTAAAACTTCAAAAAAAAAAAAATCTTTAATTGCTCTGAAAACAAGTTTGCTCATTAAGAAAGGCTGAAACAATGCACATAAAATGAGCAATCACCTAATCTTTATTCATATTTGGAGTGAAACCATATGTGTGATTTAAGGAAATATAGAAAACTGCAACTGATTAAATGATTGTGG
Organism: Corvus brachyrhynchos; assembly: GCF_000691975.1. NCBI lineage: Eukaryota > Metazoa > Chordata > Aves > Passeriformes > Corvidae > Corvus > Corvus brachyrhynchos. Next base: position 370,578 of record NW_008236196.1, on the reverse strand, counting down.
ATTTTTTCCTCTCATAATTATTGTTTCACAGTATTCAAAGGCCATGTCATACCACAACTATTTTTGCTAATACAAAAAATGTGAATATGTTTTTTTTCCTAAAACAATAAAAAAAGCTTATAATAAAAATCTTTGCATACAGGTACTTCTGCATCTTAATTATTCTGTTGTCAAATGAAAACAGGATTTAGATGACAGGACAAGAGGAAATGGCCTCAAGTCGCATCAGGGTAAGTTTGGATTAGATATTAGGAAAAAATTCTTCTTGTAAAGGGTTGTACAGAATTGGAACAGGCTGCCTGGGGAACTGATGGAGTCACCATCCTGGAAGCGTTCAAAAAAACTTGTGGATGTGGTACTTGAGGACATGGTTTAATGGTGGTGGTGCTGGGTTGATGGTTGGATTTGATGAACTTAAAGGTCTTTTCCAACCTTAATGATTCAATGACTCTGTGAAATGCTTCAAAATGCAGCAAACTCCCCCCGAACTCCATGACTTACATGAACTGCTGTAAAAAATTATCTCCTGTCCCTTTGGTGTCCCTCCTTGCTGTTAAAGGGGTTCTGCAAACACTGAGTATGAGGCCAATCCAATATGCAGGTATGGATCCTTATGCCTGCAATCTGCATGGAGGATTTTAGTGTGACTGCTCATGCAGGTAAAGTTGAGGGCTTTTTTGAAATGCTGTGAATAAGAGGCTACAAATGGTCTTTTACTTACTTCTCTTAGAAGAAAATTATGTTATTCACAGTTTCTAATCAGCTTAGAGTTGTAGCAACTTATAGAATATCAAATAAAATAATTTCTCACTGTGTTCTGTCATGTAGCATGGATCAGAAAAGATATGTTTGTCAGGAAGAGCTTTTGCTTCCTGTAGGTGTTCACAGGAGGGAGGTGTTGGTGCTTTGTTCTGCCTGCCATGTCTCTGAGGCCCCACTACAGCTTCTGGCAGCACCTGCTCCTGATTGAGGGGCCTGGGTGGGCTTCACCTGGCTGCCAGATGCACTGGCAACACATCTGGAAAGCAGATGCTGTAACTTTTAAAGAGAGTAGCAGATGGTGGTGTACTCTTTTGCCCAAACAGAAGGCATTACACCATCAGGAGTATCTGAAATAGGTGGGTGCTTCACCTCTTCCAGCTCTGAAATAGCTCTGACTTCACCCACAAATACAGCTCTCCTTTTGACATTTGTAGTTTCCAAAAGGTCACTGTGATAATTGAAGTTGCTGCCATTCACTTTTAGGATTAAATCTCGTGTCCAGAGAAGACTTTTCCAGGCAAGGAAGCTGCCCAGGGTGCCCAACCCCACAGCTGGGTCTGGCTGTCCGTACAAGCTCTGGCCCTGATGTTTCCCGCAGCCCCTCAGGCTGGCACAACCTCTTAGTAGACTTCTGGCACTGTTATGTTCCACCAGAACACTGAAATCAAGGGACTAGAGGGCAATTCAAGCCTAAGGAGATGAGATTCCCAGAAACTGGCACACAACAGTGGAACTCACAGGAGGTCAAAAAATAGTCCTGTCTTCTGCCATTACGAGCACTTAATACAAGCCACATTTTTTTAAACTGAATTTTCCTTCAATGCTAAAAAAATACTGCACACAGCACATCATCCCTCCACATTGCCACTCACCCACATGAACCTTATTAGGGACAAATCTGTTATCTCAAGCAAGAGCTAACTGAATAAAGCAAAACTAATTGAAGTGCCACTTGAATAATATGAGGAAGAAGGTTAACAGAGGCACTGATCTTTTTTCTGTTGTGAAGTGATGGGATGCTGCCCATGTTTGCATGTAAATAGCTACCTCCTTTGTACAGATACTGGGGTTTTATTGACCTCAAAAAAAAATGCTGTTGGTCAGAGCTGTGAAATGTAAGTGAATTATAATAATATAAAAATACTCTGAAAAAAGGAAAGCTGTTTCCAAAAGTCCAAGTTTCAAAATAATGAGGTCAAAATTACATCTGTAATTAAACATAGAAAATGTGGTCTCAAAAAACCCCTGAAAAAATTGATACTCCTTATAAAGATCATTTAAAAATTGATGAGAGAACTGAAGTATCAACCCGTTGCCTGTAACAAACATAATACAAGCACAGTGTATTTTTAATTGGAACAGCACATTCAGGATGGAAACAGAGTAGATCTTTGCTGGAACAGGAAAGAAATTACAACTTCAATAAAACACAGATGGGAAGATATGTATTAAGAGTCTTAGTCATGCATGTCTTACCATGATATGAACTAACTATTAAGATTGGTTTAAAGCCATACCTATATTTAGTTCCAATATTTATTTCAACTTTATTTAATTATTTCAAATTATCTGTACTAATCAATTTGTGCAAAACAGATATTAGAAAATATATGAAAAAGAGGAAAGGCTTCCATAGAAATATTTTTTTAAGACATCACAGTCAGCTTGTGACTTTTTTCCCATACTTTGCATTTCACATGGGTTTCTCCCATCTCCTTATTTTCCTAATAGGTTTTTGCACCAAACCAACATAACCTAGATTTGAATAAGAGCACATGTTTGGGCTGTTGCATTCTCCTGCCTGTTTTGCTGCCATTTTTTTTCTTTGGGGGTGAGATATTGGATGTTTTATTTCAGAAATTTTTCTCAGCACAAGACAGCTTTTATTTCCCATCTTCTCTGTCTCTTCCATGTAGGATCACAGTAATACATTCAGATTTGTTTGTAATTCTTAATGGCAGTTTAATTAAAAATTTCATGCAAGTAGCAATTGAGTATTTGCTCAGGATAATACAGCTACTTCTATAATCCTTCAGGACTCCATTATGGCCAAATTACCAGCTAGGTTTTACTGGGGGGAATTCCTTAATGCTTCTACAGAGGATAAAATACTAATTTTTCAGGGCTCTTCTGTTATGTCAGAAATTTTGGCATTGGAAGGAATGACATGCAAAACATTTTCTAACTCTACTCTTTTGCAATGATTTTGATATTGATTATAAAATCTTTCTGAGAGATGGGCTAAGAAGAGATGAAAATTGAGAAGGAGGCTGAATTCCAGGCACAGCTCCACTCCTCTGTAGCAGTGTGGGCTCTGGGGCTGAAGGGAAGCAGGGGTGTGAGAAGGCAGAAAGAAGGTAAATGGGGAGAGCAGAGGGTCCTGTGAGCTCACACTGTCAGTGAGAGTGCTGAACCAAATGGATATTATTCACTATTAGTAAGAATTAATCAAAAGTGAGATATTTTTTAGACCAAGTCTGTCATGCGGAGGTTTTTGTGTGTGTGTTGTACTATTCTGAGACCTTCTGTAGTTCAAAGGGCAAAGCTGCGTAAGGGCTTTATGACCACCACCTCTTACAATGTCACCATAAAATTTCTTGTATCTTTTTGAGACTCATGACATTTGTATTGTACTATAATTCTTCACCCACTTTCAGGTGTTTCATTCACTTTGGTGAATTTTATTCACAGAACCCAGAAAGAAAAAGCCATGTGCTCCCAGATATTTTAAATATAACGTGTAGACAGATAAAAATCATCTTTTCCATGTGAAGTTCCTTACACCTTACATGTAAGCTGCATACAAAAAACCAGTTTCCACACACAGAAAACAGTTTGTGTTTTGAATGGAAAACAAAATCAGAGAGTTCCCTGAAGTCCTGACAGCCAGGAAATGGTAATCCTGTGATCTTGCTGCCTCCTGAGCTGCCTTTTGGAGGAGCGCTGGCTGGAGAGAGAGATCTTCATACCTACTGAAGCTCCAGGCTCTCTTGCAGCTGGGACAGGCTGAGCTATTGATGTCACTAGTCCTTCTTTCCATCTTGGTGCTCTCTACCTTCTTAAAGTAAAAGTTTAAATGGTAATAGCCCTTGAAGGGATTCACCCTTACAGTGCAAATACATTCACATGCACTTAAGCTTATATGAAATCCAAAGTGAAAATACCAGCAGTTAAAAACTGTTACCTGAAAGGGGGAAAAAAAATGTTTTACAGTGATGTTTGTTCTGTAGAAAGAATTCAAGAGGGTGTTTTTTTCCTACCACCTTTTGAACAAACTTCTTGGTGCCTCTTAAAATTCTTTGAACTATAGCTATGAGTAGTATTGCTTAATACACCATACATTAAGGAAAAAGACCTTATGTGAAAACACAGTTCCATTTAGATTATGCTTTCATACATCAGAAAAATTATTTTAAAAACTTCTTGAGCGCCTTCTGAGAATTGACTTGATTCCCACATCACTTTTCTCAGAAGTGCAATCAAAATCTCTTAAGAACAAGTAATTGGCATACTTAAAAATCTTAATTGTGACTAGGAGACAGCAGCTTATTTTAAGAATGTGGTTTCAAAGAAAGAATTTTTTTTCTGCAAGAACCATTACAATGGTTAGTTATCTCTTTGAAAACTGCATGAAGGTTTTAGAAGTTCAAACTCGGATTTTTGAAAATTAAATTGTTCTGTTGTCCCAGAAGATATAAATTACTAATGTTTCACTCTGCAGGTATAAAAATCTTTCTTCTTTGTGTATTCTTGAGTGTTTCATAGACAGGTTTCAGGACAGAACTCATGTTCTTGTTTTCCATTAATGGAAATTCCTTGACAATAGGACTGAAAACCTCAGTCTTCTGGCTGTCTTAATACCTCCATATGCAGTCAGAAATACTCATATGTGTCTGTGACTGGAAAGATGCACAGGGTCTCCTGGTGCTGTTTCAGGCACTGGTTTATCTGTAAAGTCAAATCTTCTTATTGCCACAGGAAGCCTCCATATCAGATACCTTCAGTTATGTAAAGATCAGGCTTCTTGTCTCGGAGAGCCGAGGAAAGCCATCTATCTTGCCAAGAGGTGGGTGTCACAGCACTTCCCAGTGGTAAGCCATCGTTGCTCTCTGTCATGAGTAGGAATAGGAGCTTCAAAATGTTTTAAAGAAGCCCTCCTGTTGAGTCACGAGGTGCAGAAAAGAGAGAGGAGCCTGAGTACAACTGGATCCTGTCCTAGCTCCAGACTTCGTCAACAGTTATATAGTTTTATAACTTTGTCCTGCAGGTTTCAGTTTTTGATGCAAGACCCAGATTGGTCTCATCCGATTCCCCCAGGCTACAGGTGTCCCATAACTATCTGTCCTGCTAAATCCTGAGGGGCTGTCATGGTGAAAGATCTATTGGAATTTGCACCATAATATTCACAAATAAAAATTAAAATTGGAGGTGTGTTACTCTTGAGTAAACACTTTTAATTTGAAAATCCCCTGAAACATTCCTTGTACATGCCTGTATATGAATGTTCAGTCTACTGTCAATAGGTAGGTTTGTTTGCTTTTATTATCTTTCACAGACCACTTAGAAGTAGTCTAGAGACTTGCTCAAGGACCCATAGATGGATGGTTAAAAAAAATCCTCCCCAGAGTAAACCAGAAATTCTGTGACCTGTTTCCTCAGTTTCTGTGTTCCAGTTTTGCTGGTTTTTGGTTTTGATGTAAGTAATTTTCCACAGCATAAATGAAGACTTACTTGTGTGGAACACAAGCACAACCAAGACAGGTATGCGTGGCAACTTCTAAGATAAAATGGGCTAGGCTAACACATAAAAAAAGATTTTAAATATGTTGTCACAGAAGAAGGTGGGAAGAAAGACATTTTGTGAATGATGAACCTCTGAACAGATAACGGCTTGTTGGAATAGCTGAGAATTTTGAGATGTGGAAGACAAAAAGTGACAAATGTCATAGAGAGAATGAAAGAACTACAGTAAGGTTTGTGAGATTAAATTAGATTTACTATGTCAAAAAAATATAATAAATCATAATGTTGGAAGGGACATTGAAGTTTTCCCACCCAGGCAGATCCATTTTTTCTTTTGCATGTTTTTCTAACTTTCCTAAAGACCTTGATTAGCCATTTTGATGATCTGCACTTATAAGAAAGATTTTCCACCTATCCAGTTTAATTTTTCTGGATACTATATATCTTTCTTAGCAACAATTTTTTTGCTTTTGCTTGTCTTACCTAAAACTAAAAACCCCTTTTCTAACAATAGCTGGTTTTTATACCCTCTGTGCTCCTCCAGTACAAAAAAATATTTAAGATTCCTTCTCCGTCTCTTGTAAAAATGGTATCTCCCAAATTCATAGATGTTTTCTAAAGCTAATTCTAAGCAGAATTTCACTTTCAGTAAAAATAATATTTTGCTTAGAGACCTACAAACCCAAAGAAGGGGGAGGGAGGAATTTACAGGAGGAATTGATGCTTTCGATTTATGAAGAACAATTTTAAAGAACATGAAAAGGATTTAAGCATTTTTCAAAATTCTAATAAGAAAAAACATGAAACTTACGAAACTTTGGAGGACATTTAATAAAAAATAGTCCTTTTCAGAATAACCTTTTTCAGTTTGCATACAAGTTTAATAGGATTTAATAGGAGTCAAGCACAAACCGGGAGAAGGAGGTAGATGCATCCAGTTAGAGGCTTTTAAAAGTTTTTCCTTGATCATAAACATCTTCCTAGAATTTTCAGTTATTAAAATATGTTAAATATATTAGTTCTTGCTTGAGGACTGCATGAGATTTTTTGCAGGCAATTATTTCTCTTCCTTGTCACTAACACAGGAAATGTTTGACGTACTAAACAAGAGGTGCATTCTGTCCCATGGGTGTCCTGTTTAGTTGCCCTGAGAAAGCTTACTTATTCAGTTGCTCTGGTAAACAGGTCCAGGGTAACCTGTAATAACCAAAAAAATAATCAAGGGAAGAAAGAGAGGTGTCCCACACAGATTTCCTAGAAGATACCTTCAGAATGTATAGGATGAAACTTAGCTACCAAACAGGTAGCACCACAAGGGTTTGTGAAATTTGTCCCCTATGAATTTTTTTCTACCTTTCATAAGAATGGAAGAAAGAAAAGAATGGAAGATCAGCAGAAACAGAGTAAGACATGTCAGGTATAAAGAGCATATCCCAGTGTGACTTACTAGGGAGAAGTGAGGAGCAAACTTACTGGAAATGCTGGCAAGTTGTTCTTCCATAGCATGGAAAGGAAGGAAGAGGAGATTGCTTTGAGTGAGTTTTCTGTCTTAAAGCTGTATTAAATCCTTTCATTTTATAGGCTGTCCATGATACACTCAGTAATTGTCTCTTAAGGTAGTAAACCACAAGGCACAACGTCTGGGAGGACAGGATCCCAGGGAAAGCAGTTGGGTTTTGGATTCCAGCTTTCAAGAGAGGCTAATTAATTTTCTTTCATGCCTGAAAGACCCCAAGACATTGCATTTTCGAACCGCAATGATTTGAAAAATTAGGAATCTAATGGCTGCTGGCCCTTGGAATATAGAAAATTTTGAAAATATCACATTAGAATATTTTCTGGCAATTGTTCTGAGTTTGCTTGGGGTTTTTTTTGTATTTTCAGAATAAAATGCAACTAGATTCATATTAGAAGAACATTTCAAAGGCTCCAGTAAGGGCTCCAGCAGCCTGCTCTGGTGAAGACTCAGCTGGCCTTTGAGGCAAAGTCAGTGCCCTAAAGTGCACTACTGAGCGTGGCCTTCTCAGCACCATGTGGCTCCAGGGGCTGCTTCAGGATGAACCCTTGAATTTAGCATGTCTGGAAGAAAGAAGGATGTCCTCGCTGCCTTCATGCTAAATCTCAGCTTGTTCTGCCAAACCTTGACAAGAATTGACAGGAGGAAAATAACTGGAGCAGTCTGAGGAAGGACAACTATTTATTTGCAGCAACTTTCTTCAAATTTGTTTTAGTTGTGCACTTAAAGGAAAATGAGACTTTAGAAAAATGCTGTGCAAATTGAAATTGTGCTCAAACATCTCTTCTGAACCTGAAATGTCCCAGTCTTCAATTTTTCTCTGCAGCTTTTATTATAAAGATCCTTTTCCTTAGATACCTTATTGCTATAAACTTAATAGAAATTTATTTTTTTGATTAAAATTACAAGATTTAAAAACAAAAGATTTTTTTTTCATTTACACAAGAATATTAATTTAGAAGGGATAATATATTAATAATTCAACTCCTCTGCAAGTGCAGGCAGCAATGGGTAGAAGTGTAAACCAGAAGGATGCACAGAGTCTCAATTACATCTTCCTGGAACAGCACAAACTACAAGAACTGACCTAATTTTTTAGTAAATGCACAAGATCTGAGGTAGGGCAAGAACCACCTTCAGAGAGAAGGAGAGCATGAAAATGTAGCCAGAAACCAAGATCTCTGATGCAGTTGGGATTTTTTGTACTGAGACTCATGGGTGCTTTTCAAGAATCAGGCTGTTCTTTCCTTACATGGGAAAGAATTCATTTTTGCCTGGGCAGGGAAATAATTTCCTTCTTGATCCCAAATGTGTTGTCAGTCTAACTTGTGTGCAAAACTTGTCACCAAATTTTGGTCAAACACAATTGAAAATCAGTGCTCTGTGCCTTACACTGAGCTGATGTTAGTAGTGAGCAACTTCCAATGCCTTCCGGAAAGGTTTAAAAGCTAAACAAAAGATACATTTGGAATCAGGGTTCCAGAGAAGGCAGGAGGGAAGAGAAAGAGCTCGGAGGATGGAATGCCTTTCTGTCCTCTGGAAACAGCCAACAGGAGTAGCTTAATCTCTGTAAGAGCAGGGCATTGACAGAGGGATCTCTGACAACTCTACTCCTTTGTAACGGAGAAACTGCAACCACATTTTCTTGACTTGTTGGCTTTTTAAAAAATGGCCTCTGCCTGAAAAAACCCATGGTTTTCTTATATTTGTATCTATGTTTCCATTTATATTTGTAATAATCTTTCTAATTTATCAAAAATCATCAGTTATAAGATCATTAAAAACAGAAAAAAAAAGAGATTTATTTCAGGTCCTGAATATTAATGTGAAAAAAAAAAAAAGATAAAATAGTAATTATACTTTTCAAGTGGTTGAGCAGAGTTAGTAGCACTTCAGTAATAAAGCAATTAAGTCACTGCTTTATTATGATAGTTGTTATATCATATTTTAATTCTCATTCAAACTCACTAGTTTGTCCTTTTTTACTTACTGCCTGATCCTTCAAACCCCAAAAAATTCTGTAAAGCACCTACTGCATAAGTATTTCTGAAAAAAACCCACATTCCAACTGTTCTTTAACTGTCCAATATAATCTGCAAGTGCTTGTATCTCCTCCTCAAAACATGTGTGCTAAAAATATTTGGAAAGTTCTGTGACTTGTCTTGAAGAATCAGCCCTATTTTGCCCTGAATTTTTGGAACTTGTGGTTCCTCATCAGATGTGAGATTATGGGTGCTGGTAAGGGTCCTGGCACCAAGATAAATGCTGGGTGTGACATGGGAGGGGATAGATGTACTTCTCATTGCAGGATCTGGGCCTCTCTGGACCCCAGTTGCTGTCCACTACCCCATCTGTTGTTTCAAACTGTGACATGTAGACCTCTGGGAGGAATTTAATAGAAAGCTGGCCAGTAAGTAAATTTTATTTCAATGGAAGATTAAAGAAAAATTTTTTAGTTTAGAAGCATTTTTTCATTGAAAAAATGCAATTTTTTACAGCAGCAACATACAGGTATTTTGATTTTGGTTTTCAATTTTTAAAGGAAATGTAAAACATTTATTACTTGGAAAATATGTTTTACATTCTTTTTAAACAAGAGTAAAACTTCTGAGCATTTGCTTGAACTTTGAAATAAGCAGAAGTTTCTAGCTTTGAAAGGTCTATAAACAAGCACACTAAACCTCAGGTATTACTTCAAAAGACAGTTCAGGTGTGGGAGAGTGAGAGACGAGCTGACTGACTTAGGTTAGTCCATTGCTCCAGATAGTATGTGACAGAAATCATGCCTAGTGGTGGTAGCATTTCATCAGATTTAAGAGGCAGAAGCATGTTTTCAAGTCTGGGGATGGCATGGTATTCAACGGCTTATGTGGAAAATAAATCCAATAAGCTCCTGAGATGCAGCATCCTGAAAACATACTCAAATAAATTATGAATTTAAATGTATTTGAATAAGCCATTTTGTTGAACAGGCAGAAAAGCAGTGCTGGTTTTTATGGTGAGGTATAAGAACCAATGTAATAAGCATTAATTATTAGTAGGAAAAATCTGAAAGCAAGAATTTCTAAAACACTTGGCGTTGGCCCAGGTCAACAGGCATTGAAGTTATTGGAAAAGTTTTTCACCGTGTGCACTAGTTAGGCCAACACTGAGTGCTTTTAAACATCTCCTGTAGTTTTATGTATTAGAGACAAAATGTATGCATGATCAGTACAAACACACAGTACATTTTCAGTGAGAAACTTAATTTGAAGAAAGAGCAATTCAGATTTTCCCATTTTACCCTTTTGGTAAAGGCTGGATAATTACAATAATTTAAACAATTAGCAAGCTGAGCTTGCTCAAAATTAAATAAAAACAGCATTGTCTTTTGGTTATGAAAATATTCTCTTAAGCTTTTTTTGGTTATTTATTCACTGTTTCACACAATCTTATCAAGTCTTGTCAAATCAGAATGTTTAACAGAAATACTGAAATATACTGATTGCTATAGTATTTTACTATCTTACAGCTCTTACATGTCATAAAATTTCTAGCATTTCATATGAAAAAGATAGTCCCTGACTACAGCATTTTTAGGATGGACATTATAATTAAAGGAGAGCACAGAGTAGAACCAAATAAATTTTTAAATTGGCCTCAGTGTCTTTGATTGAAAAAAAACCAAAACATAAAAAACCACGAAAAGTAATATTTATCATTTATTAGCTCCAAGAGTTGCGAAAAATACCTACAAGATTTAAGTTACTCATTCATAGCTCTTTCTTTACATACATATTACTACAGATTGCAAAAGCTTTGTAAGTGAATGTGATAGGCCGTGTAGAATACATAATGTAAGTAAAAAGGGAAAAAAAGATGTAATTAGAAGTGAATGTCTTGTTTTGAATATTTCTAGGTACCAGAACTGGATGTTTAGACTGGACATTAGGAAGCATTTCTTCACCAAGACGGAGACAATTTCCTTGAGAGGTGTTGGATACCCCAAGCCTGTCAGTGTTTAAGAGGCATTTGGACAGTGCCCTTAAGAAAAAGATTCAAAGTGGTGAGTCCTTGGCCAGGCAGGTAGGCTAAATGATTTTTGTAGATCCTTTTCAATTAAAATAATCTATTTTAGTCTGGTCTGGTTTAGCCTATTCTACCAGAAGAGCTGTTTCAATTCTCCTGATGCATTGATCAAACTTCCCAACTGACCAGGTGTTTATGTACTGAAGGTGTTACATCTAACATATAGGAAATTCTATTTTAATGTTAAAAGTTGTTTAACACAGTTTATCTAAGGGCTTTGCCACTTCAACTTTGCTAATAAATTAATTAGTACCTGAGGTTTTTAAATTTCCATTAGGACAATTTCAGCCAAGCTCTGAAAATAAGCTCTATGAAGTAAAACAGAAAATATACAGAGAAAGTTAGCCAGAAGATCAAACAGAAAAAGAAAAATTTCTAAAGTTCTATGGGATGGCCATTTCATGTACAATGTCCACACCAATGGGTTATTGTACTTACTCACCTGGACAGCTCCCTGTATTTTAATTTTAAGGACAAATAAACAGGTTGCAAGGAGTTTTCTAAGGAAAAAAGGAATGAACAGAAACAATGAACAGAAAGAAAATTGGAAACAGCTTGAGTATACAATAGTGGTCAGTAATAGCATTTCAAGTTTTCACAACAGTACATGCAAAAAAAAAAAAAAAGCAAAAGATATCACAGGGCCAGCAAGTTTCATTGATTGTGGTATGAATGGGATGAAATTTTCATATCTGTCCACCTGTTGCTGAGATGATCTGACCTCATTTGGCTTCAAGACCTGGTCTTCCAGGATGCTGCCTCTAACATGGTGCTGTGACTTCCCACATCCCTGGGAGGGAGGACCACTTGCTGTAGGATAAGGCTGTTCCTGCTATGAAAAGGAGGTGCAGGTCCCATGATCCCAACACCCCTGACCTCAGCAGGGAAAAAGGGAGGTGTAAAGAAACAAAGTGAGGCTGACCTGCTGTTGGAACGGTACAGAAGGTTAACGCTGCTGGCTGAGCCAGAGTGATGCTGCTTGATGTTTAGATGCTGACAGTACATTTTCTCTTTTCTGGGATTCAGACTCTGCTGCACCTGATCATCTGTAATGGGATGAATTTGCTCCTGTAGGAATGAAATTGCTCCTGATCCCTGGTGATGTGAATGCTACTAACACAACATTTAAAGGCACTACTCATAAGATAAGGTAATTTTAGAGATGTCTCCTGCAGATACCCAGAAATGCAATGAAGCATTAATCTTTCCTTGCTTCTCAGTGCTTCCCACAAGGGTTTCAAAATTTTTTCATAAAGTGATCAAAAAAATCCCCCTAGGAAGTCTGTCAGGAAGAGACTGATTTTGTTTGTTTGTTCGGTTGGTTGGTTGGTTTGGTTTGGGTTTTTTTTGGTTATTTTAGAGTGAAAAACACATGAAAATCTTTCCAATCTCTCAAAAGCAGTGCAAGGACCTCCGTGATGACAATTAAAATAAAATGTTTATTCTCATTTCTTAGACAGGATGACTTTTCCAGATAGCTGATTCTTTCTTTGCCACACCAGGCAAAACCCACATTTCTTTGATTACCATACCCAGGCAGTGTGTCAGGCCATTCCTCCAATGGCTTTTCCAAAAATCAGGAATGTCAGGGGATATAAAGTGTGACAGCCATGGGTTGTCTGGATGGACAGAAAAAGGAGGTTGCGTGGGACAGATCCATCTGACACTATGAGCCCTGTGCAAAATAACTGAAGTTGCCTTGAGGGAAAATTGCAGTGTCCTTAAATGCTCTTCAAAACACAACTCTTGTGGTCAGAATAAATAGACATATAAAAAAGCCTTTCAGCTGCTCTTCCTTGAATCACTCCTGTATGAGGCGGTATTTCTTTACTTAATGCCTAGCAATTCTATAATATGCTGATGGATAGGAAATTTAAACAAATTATAAATTAAATAGGCTAAATTTGTAACTTTAAACATGATATAAAATATCTTTATTTTAATGTCTTTATTAATGTCTCTCTATGAGTTTCTGCCAGTGAAATACTATCCAAACAGGAAAACTCCTTTCACTTTCTGGCTCTTTGCTACATTTTCCTCTTTAGATGCATAGAAAAATCTTGAAATGCAACTGGATTTGGTTCAACCAATGTTATTTGCTACTCATTCTTGTTTGCTGGTTCTCATCTGATCTTGGCCTAGATCCATGAGTCCTAGTGTCTCAGGGGACTGGAGATACGGTTGAAAAAAGAAGGTGGGATCAGAGGAAGACAAGGCCAAGTGGGAAATGTCCAGCTCTGCTATTGTTTTAGCCATGCTCCAATGGGGAAGACACAGAAATCAGAAGGAGCTCTGTCAGGATCTTCTGAGGTAGAATCACAAGCTTTGATTCTAAGTTTCCAACAAGCTGTAAGGAGCTGGTTTGGACTCAGTCTTATTTAAAAAAAAGAGAAAAAAGATTTCGTTCCCTCCTTATCTCTGTCACATCCCTGAAAATTGCAAGTGCGAACTGTTGGTTATTGATCACTTCTAATTTCACAACTCACATCTAGGTAAAATACCCAGTTCTTTCTCTTCTTGAACAGGTTTTTTTCCCTGCTCTAAGCCCCTTCCCTTGCCAGAGACATTAGCTGTTGAAAAGTTTCCTTGAAAAGTTTCATATTATTGTGCAGTGTTTAGCATAATAGCAATAGATTTTCCTGCTGTGTATTGCAGTAATGGAAAACATTTAAATATCCACAAAGCTGAACCTTTTTATAATCACCCCTTCTGTTCTCCTTAGTAACTCAAAATAATTCTTGAATTGAGCCAGCTAATATCCTCCTGCTCAAGTGTTTCCGAAAGCACTTCAGTTGTGCACACACCAAGGTTTCTTCCACGCTTTCCTCTTCCATCCCTGTCATTCAGTGTTCCAGTCCAATGGTTTTTCCATTTCTGTTTCCACTGAGCTTATTTTAAAGCTCCAAATCGCTTCTTACATTTATATTCTCTATTCATTTTTTTTATTTCCATTTCTTTCCTTTTTTATATCATTATTCGTATTAGCATTGCCACTATCTTTCAGTTTGCAAACTACATCCAAGTTTATTTTTACTCAATGGATCTGGAAGGTGTAAGAGGTGTACTTTGATTTCTGTAACCAATTTGCTACCTTTTTTTTATCTTTAAAATAGAGTATTTTCTCTCCTTTTTACTGATTAAAAAAAAATCAAGAATTCCCAAACATAAAGTTGCTTAGAAAAGCAAGTCTGTTGACTTATTCTTCTATATTAAAGTTTTAAACTAAACAACCTCCATAGATGAAAAAAGAGCTCATATTTTCTTAAATGTCAGTTTCCTAACTTAGATTGAACTAAAAATTATTTTTTGAATGAATTCTTTTGCTATTTATGCTGTATCCTGAATGAATATATATCTGTAACTCAAATTAGTATTCAGGTTTCATTTCCAGACCAGTTGGAAAGGACAATTATAATTTTCCTAGGAGAACAGGGGAAAATGGCTACTATATTACAATGGATTTCCAAAGTCTGCTTTTCAATGAGATATCCTGAAGGCACAACAAATATTTCAAACACTAAGGAGCCAAGGCACTAACTGCTCTAAGAGTCAATTTTAGCAATTAAGATCTTAGCTCATAAAAAAAAGTTAAGCAAATGCAGAAGGCTGAGTTGACCACAGAAGATGGAGTGCTGGGAGAACATTTCAAAATGAGAGGACCCAGATAGGAGCATGATGGATTGCCTACCAGTGATAATAAATCATATGTACCTGTTGCATCTGTGAGAAAAAGGCTAATGGTTGCCCTGGTTTCAAAACCCAAAAGCCAAAGAAAATCTTGGCTCAGATTCTACTTTATTACTTATTTCTATGTCCAAGTTTAGAAATTAAGTAGTATTTTTTTTCTTCTAGGTCGAGAAAATAGCCCTATGCTAAAAGTACTGAGATAACTTGCTGCTTCCAGAAGTTCTTGAATTCTGAAGATTGAGCCTTCTGGAAGAACTGAAGCACTGCAAATTAGACAAAAGTGCTGCATTGTGTTGATAATGCAAGATTGTAGGTCTTGAAGTCTTACTTGTTTGTGTACAAGGATTTCCCTTCTAAGAAAAAGTAAGATGATCAGGTTTAAAAATATGTAGCATGGGAGTTTCAGGAGTTATCTGCTATGAATATATTTTCCACTGTATTTAACTTGTTTGTGAATGGACCATGAAGCATACAAAGATGTTTGCTGTTCAGAACTGTTCACAAAATAATGACTAAATCACCGAATATAAATCTAATAACTTTGAACATTTCACTGCAGCTTGTTTGTTTGTAATATGTGGTTGGTCACTTGAAACACAAGTCCTTGTTCGGCTTCCTCCGATGACAGAAATACTTCTGTTGCAGTACAAGTAATAAAGAACCAAAGTTCTGCCTCTGAGGGTACTCAGCATGTTTAAAATCAGTAGTTATTTATCGTTCATAGCAGTAAGTCCATTAATTCCATGTCCCTGAAAAGATAATGATGATAGTGATGATGATGACGATGATAACAATAATATGTTTCTTGAGTTTTGCCAAAAAGATATATAGTCTCAGCACAAAATGGTGGTAAATGTTAATTCTGGTCCTCAGGCCTCTGCTGCTGAGGGGCAGTGTTATTTGTTACTTCTAAGCTAAAGTGCTAAAGAAAGGTAGGGTGGATTAATTTTTTCACAGGACCAGTGGTTTGGGCCCATTTTGTCCTTCTTCTGGCACCCTTCTCATTACCAGTCCTATAGGCTCAGCACTCCACATGGCTGGCAGAGGGAGGGAACTATGCCACAGCAATGCTTTCATGCTTACTGCATGTCCCTGCTTAATCCTGTAGTCCACAATGGCAGCTGGGGGAAAACCACGGTCTACATTACATTGCTCCTGAAACTGGGATTGGTACTGGGAAGGGATTCTCTTACTGCTTGCAAAGGTTGAGAACCTTTAGCTGGTGAAAGAGCTCAGTAGAGTTATACATCACTGAAGGTGTTCATCAGACTAGACATAACACATAGAGAATATGTTTTTATAGTCATAAAATCAATCTTCAAAAATATGCAGTTCTACTGCAAATGTTTATGTAAAGTGTTCAGTGTTCATTTTGTGTACTCTTTATGTTCCTCTGTGACTTATGTCACTCATTGAAGTTTCCCCTGAGATAGAAATTAATTTTTTTTTCCAGGATGAATCTATAGAAAAATATCTGAATGCAGAATGGAGGTTTGGGTTGGAGTTTTTTTTGTTTGTTTTGTTTTGTTTGGGGTTTTTTTTGGGGCGGGGGGAGTTGGGGGGGGGAAGTCTGAGCTAAAGTAATGGGTTTTGCTTTATAGTTGAGAATCACCTCATATTCACAGCTCCTGGAGAAGAAGGTTGCTGTCTTACATGAGGCCAGCAGCTGCTGGCTCAGCAGGCAGGGGTCCACTGAGGTACCTGTGGGAATGCTGCAGAAATTGAGACCTTTGCTGTCCCATGGTGGGGGATGCAGAAACAGTACCACTGTGTTGTGTGTTTCGATGCATGATACATACGGCTGGGGATACTCAGGATATCTGGGAAGGAAGGGTCATCCTTTGGATCAGGGCAGTCTCTTCTCTGTCATTTCCTGAAATAAGACACAAAATTGACAAAGTCTGTTCCCTGTGTGTAAAATTCTATTTTATTAAATTTCTGTATTTCTGGAATTTTTCTGCCATGTCATGTTGATAATAACTAAATAATGCCATACACATTTTCTATAAAAATGCATCAATCACTCCCAAGGAGGGAGGACGGTCAGCAGTTCCCTGAAGTCTTTTTGAGTGGCTGGTCTGTGAGGTTGCAATACCCTGTTCTATGCTGCATTACATTTTAGAGCATCAGGCGGATTGCAGTTTATAATGGTCAGCGATATTCTGGTACAGTTTTCTCAAGCTGTTATACACTTACATACACTTGTAGGATCAAAGTTCGGCTGGAATGGAGAAGCAGTCCCACAGATCAGTTCTATTATGCAGGCTGGAGTCCTGACTAAACAGATGGTTTAGTAAACAAAGTGTTTTTTTCTATCAGTGCCTATTCAGGTGTTAGTGAAGACATTTGAGTAACTCCTCAACATTTTCTACTGACACAGCCTATGCACTACAGAATGCAATTTTATGCCAGAATATCTATATTAAAATATGGTTCTAGAACAAAAGTAGATATACAGATGAGCAAGCCCACCCAGCACAGATTCCTCATCTCCACTTTTTTCCCTTCTTTTCTGTTTTTTTTCTACATAGGAAGTCATCAGAGTTATATTTTTCCTGATTAACACATTTCTTCATCAACTATAATTGCAACCATTAAATTAGATTGCCTCCTGTTAATCTTCCACTGCTTCTATCCTATTATGCAGAAAAAGAATGTAAACTGTCAGAGTGAGAGGATGCAAGTGCCAATCTTGAAACTGGAGAAAAATACTGTTTTAATAAAAAGTCTTTCCATCATAGCGAATCTTAAAGCAATACAGAGATGGCATTTTCTTAAACCACAAGAAATATGCATAAAAAATGGAAATCTTTTCATTAACAGGGAGAAATAAACATCATATCAAAGCTGATGGCATTCTTGCATGCATCATTTATATAGCTCATCAGAGAGCTTAGAATTAAAGATACCCTCAGGCAAGGAGTCGAATAAGCAAATAGTCTTAATTTATATCTCAATATAAAGTTTATAAGGCTAGATAAAAAAGTAGGTACTGAAACATTAAGTCCCAACAGTCTAGCCAGTCTGATTAATATCGCTTTGAGCAGAACTTACATTAAGGTAGAGACAGCTGGATTTAAAACACAAAGCCTGGCACAGCTGCCAGGCTTGGAACATAATGGAGGTGGAATACTTCCTTTAGAGGTAACTTGTGTTAAAATACCATATTAAGCTTGCAGGGAGTTTTAAGGATCTCATGATCTGAGAGAACTTACTTGCTTTTGCAGTACTGAAACATTCTATACATTCTCCTCTGATTTTTTGAAGACTTTATCAAAGATTGATTAGAGGTACAGTATGGTCAGAAAAATCCTGCATTTTGAAATGTTAAAATAAATTATAAATTGTCCCTACTTTTCTAGAGTATAGATAAAACCTATGACCCCTGAACTGAATAATGGATCTTCAGTGCCATAGTAGCCCATGGTCAATGAATTATTTTTTGATATTTGAGATAGGGAAAAACTGCTTATTACCAGAATAAGTGGAATTACATTAATTTTGAAGTGAAGAGTAAGATATTAATATTTATAGTAATCTACTGTTTGTTTATTGTCTAATTTCTAAGATGGCTTAGGAACATTGTCATTGGTAGATCTTAAGAATTGGTTGTTCATTCAGACAGAAAATGTGACTGGAATGCCAAAAAAAAAAGAAAAAAATAAATAAAAATTAGACAGAGTACTTCCATAAAACCCCAGCTCATACATTTTCATTTCAAGGTTTCTCCATCAGTTTTTTATAGGATGAATTTTTTCTCCTGTAGGTTATCATGAAGGTATTCTCAGAATTCATTCAGGTTCCCATTTGTAACTATTATTATTACAGTAAGTACTTTCCCTGCAACAGCAAAAGTTCTCATGCTTTTTTTTTCCAAGCTTATTCAGGCTATTGCGACCTTTGCAGTCCTCTTTTCCTTGGTGCAGCAACCTGGCCATTCTCCAGCTGTGGCCTGCAGGGATTAGTTGATGCCCTCTGCCAGGAAAATTATTTCTATTTCCAAAGGGGTTGAAAGATGCTTAAATGTGCAGTATGTCTTTATGACCTTACTTTTCTGCATATCTAATTGCAGTATTCACCCTCAGCACATTCTTCTGCTGAGAGCAGTGAGACATTAACTCAGTGCTCCTGAGTTTAGGGGAAGTGTACTCAGGAGTGGTGATGTTTCAGAGGAGGAGATCCCTGAGTTGTGGATAGGGACACTGGGTATGCCAGGTCTGCAGCTCTGCTGTTGCAGGCTAACCTTGGCCAGCCAAGGATTTGGGAAGCAATTTGAGGGAGGCTCAGGCACATGCCTGTGGTCTGCAGTGTGGTGCTATGGTCACAGACATCTCTGGCTGGTTGTGTACAAAACTTACATGATGTAAAATATAACT
>NW_008236196.1:276701-351400 GCF_000691975.1 Corvus brachyrhynchos | reverse complement strand
TTCCAGCTGAGGATCACAAGTAATGGAGAGCTCACTATTGCAGAGTATTTTATATCAGCACGGTGGCATGCCTTCAAAGGTAAGGGGACAGAAAACAGGAAAATGGGAAGGGCAACAAGGAAGAATTGCTCGATGACAGGAAAAAGAGGAAAGAAAAGAGACACAGAATGCAAGGCAGATATGAAAATGCTCATGAGGAAGAAAGGGTGGAAAGAAATTGGAGGAGATTCACAAAGATGCTGAAGGAAACTAAAGTTAGAATAAGCAAAGTGATTCAGAGAAGAAGAAAGTGTGAAAAACTCAGAGTAAGTTTGAGCAGCCACTGAAAAGAGATGTAAGGAAACTAACTGCCTGTGCTCCTGGAGGGGTGGATGATAAGGGGAGCCAACACATTTGCCATGGTCAGCATCCAGCAACCCCATTGATCAGACAGAACAGCAGAATCCTTGTGTTCTTCCAGACACATCCTTGGACCTCAATCCTTCCAACCTAAGCTGACATAATAAAAAGCAAAGGTACTGCCTGAAGTACATGAATGAGTCAGTCCCAGCTGAGTTCCTTCCCTGTGTGTAAATGTGATCTGTCACAAGAAGGAAAGGCCTGCTGGCACTAGTGGAGTGAGACACCACTGAGGTCTGAGGAGATCACCCAATCCCTCTGGTGATGCCCTCAGACCACCTGCCTTTTTCACTCAATTTTCAGTTATGTTGTCACTCTGCCAGTGGTGACATCCATATGACATGACACATCAGTTTTTAACTGATGACAAAAGGCTTGTCAAAAGTGGATAAGGCATTTTTGTTCAAGGAATTCCCATTCTGTGTCCTTGTCTCTCAGTCTGTCATGTCTACATCTAAACTACCTACTTTGAGATCCAAGCAAAAGGTGTATTCTTAATTCTATGAAATATATTCTGAAGTAGTTTATGTTGGAATGTGGCAGGTGGAGCCTAATTAAGTTACCATTATAACATTATTTTAATGGTAAAAGTTATTACATATTTTCAATCTAATTACAGAGAAGTTTAATGACAATTGAAAAGTTATTAGTGTATCATAGAGTAGAACACTGTAGGAAATCACCATTTTGTCCCATTCACCTGTCACTGACTAAAAATACGATGATGGAATTGCTTGTATGATAGTCTCAAAAACATTTTGCTAAAAGGAGTTATTTTTTCAGATTTGGATGAGTGAGATGATGAGAGAGCTTTCTTCTTCTCATCCCCAAACATTTACATTCAATCTTCTCTCTACAAACCATGAAAATTCTGGTGGACAGACAGCCCTTCAGCATGTCCTCAGTTGCTTTTTGAGGTAAGATGGAGATGAAAAGTAGAAGAGCATCTGTATACTGGATGATAAGGGTGAAAACACAGTGACACAATGATTTATAGTATATCCAAGATATACATGGATTAATTTTTCTTTGTTTCTTTAAAAGAAATGGAGCTTTGCACTTGAGTCAGTTTCAGACTGTTAACTGGCAATTTTCAGAAGGACATGCAAGTGCAATGAGACTGCCACAAGATTAAACAGCTGAGCAGAACAAAAATTTTCCAAAATATGGATAAATGCATACAATTTACCTATGATGTTTTGCATTAGCTTTCAAATGTTTTGAACAGCATCTTCACGGCCACAGTATTCATGAGAGAACTGCTATCTACTGAAGAAATATTTCAGGTAACCTTAAGATGGCACCTCAGTTATTTCTGCACTTGTTATATCTTTAGTAACTATCTCGCTCTGTTTAACCCCAGCCTGTTTTGGAGGGAGGACTAAGATCTGGCTCCCAATGGCCTTAGTGGTTTCTGGGAAAGAGACAGCTGGTTCTGAAGCTATTCAGGTCTACATGGTAAACCCTAAAATAGGGACTCTCTTTGAACCCTTGCTTTACACTGGTAAATCACTGTGAATGTGTGGAAGAGAATCATTTTGTCAATAAAATAGGAGAAAGGTCCCAGCTGAGGCCATGCTTGGGCATATTTGCTACTGATGGAAGTTGAAAAGCAGAGTGCAATGTGTCACCAATGCCTGCCAGTGGACTGTGCCGAAGCCCTGTGAGGAATGAGCCTGCACACCCAAGCAGCACATTCTGCTCCCTACGTGCTAAAGAGGTGCCAACAGATTTCAAAATAATGATATTGGTGTTGAGTGGACTGCAGCAGGTTTTTCTTTTCCATCATCACCCACAAGGGGAGGCCTAATGATGCTGTTGCTTCTGTTGGCAATACTAGACTTTGCGCTGATCTTGGGACACATGCAGAAAGGGCTTCTGTGGAACTTCACCCCTCTCTCTCCTCTAGAAGAAAAACTGCAAGGTGCTTCTTGAACCTCAGCACCTATTATTAGGCATGAAAGTAGAGGAAATAAACCATGCAGTACAAAATATTTTTGTGGTGTAAATGCATGTTTAAAAAAACTCAAAACCTAACATGCTGAATCCTTTCTATTCTTGTTGAAGTTTTAGCCATGGAAAGGGAAGGACTGAAAAGAAGCACTGACAAATCACTCTTCAAAACTGGAAAGAAAATTTTTTAAGTGCTCAGAAAATTTGTACGTGTAGCTATTTTAAAACTACCAACAGAGTGATGACATCTTGGAATGAATGCCTAGAGGGTTAGAAAGCATAGGGTAAATTAGTTTCAGATGGATGACAGATATATATTTTAGAAAAGCTTAAGTGAGTTAGAAATCTCAATCTTCCTTTCGGACATGACTAAAGGCACTTAGAGTGTTTCTTTCAAAGTGTGACTTGATCTCCTGAATCACAGACACCCTTTGAAAACTGTTAAAATGTAAGACAGTTTTCTTTGTAAAGTAGAAATATGAGAAATTTTAGATAGCCCTACATGAGGAGGTTTTTAAGAAGCTTTACTGAGTATTGTTGAGATGAGACTTCAAGAAATAGAAGAGAATAGAAATAGAATTCTTGGAAACCTCAAGACTTGGCTAAAGAGTCTCAGGCTGCTTATTGACATTTCTGTTGTTCATTTCCCCAGATAAGCAGCAGTAGAGATGACAGGAGCAGATGAAAATATGAGAGTCATTAACCAAAGCAGATTAAGTTTCATGAGTAAGGAATAAGGAAAGGAATCAATTTCACCAGAAATCCAAGCAAAATATAGGCATTTATAGCAACTTATCCTATAATGTTCTCAAAAATATATATAAAAGGGATGTGTATCACTCTTCCTAAAACATGTGGGGGCATCTTGCACCAGTCAGGAGCATTTCCAGGGAGATTCTTCTGGTTGGAAGTGCTATGTGCCCTCTGGCTTCTCATCTGTCCCTGGGCTCTGTGTGCTGTGATCTCTGCCGTGGAGAACAAGCTGGTTTTAGTTTAGTTAATTTAGTTACTAAAGAATGAGTTATTCTACAGGCTCCAGAGATATCAATAAATTTTCACATTTTACAGTCTAAGAACATTTGTTCACAAATTGCATGCTCTGTTACCCCTCAGTTTACCAATACCTTACGTCCCAAATCTATAGATTTTATGGCAACCTTGTGATTCAAATTTGGGATAAGGATTGCTCTGATCCCAAGTCCTGGGGTGACCGTATGATACTGTATTCCCTGTCATCCACCCTATGCCAGACATGAATTCTGTGCTTTCCTCTGTCTTTAAGCTGTTTCTCAGGAGAGGGGGGAGAGAAGTCAGGCAAATTTTCAGAGCAGTTCTGTGCTCAAGGGCACACACTCCCCTGCATTCCTTCGGCAGAGCAGAGGATGCACCTTCCTGCTTTCAGCCAGCTCTCGGCTCCTTTTCTCAGGAGAGACACGGAGAGTTATAACTCTTTGCTTTTTAGCTAGCTTCTTGTTCATAGCTGGAGCAAGGAGTTTCCTGGGACTTTGACTACTTCTTCTTTTCTGGACTGTTCAGCAATACCAGAACTTCACCGGGAGGCCTTATATCCCAGCCTGGGGGGACCCAAGCTGTACCCTGGCTCCAGAGAGAGCAGAGCCATCACCTACAAAGAACTCTGAACTCTACCCAGGTTCTCCCCACAGTGAGAGGTTTTATTATTTGACATTATTCTTTTTCCTGTGTCTCTGTGCACTTTTGCTTGCTGAGTAAGTAGTTTTTCTCACTTTCCTCCTAAGAATTTCTTTCTGAACCTGGTGGGGGAGGGGCTGCTGATCCCTGCCTTTTAACAGAGGGATGTTCATTTTGGACATTTCCTCTGAATTTGTCTCAAGCCAAGACATCCCAGCATCACAGGCACACAGTCTGAACAATGTTAGAATTAGTTATCAGTGCTGTACAAATCTTATGTCCTTCACAAAAGCCAAATAAAATGAACATTTCTTTATGAACAGCAGAACCTTTATATACAGCAGAACCTTTGCTTTGCATGTAGTTGCAGTTAGCACACTATGGTAACACCTCTGTCAAAACATGAGTCTTTGGCATTGAGAAATTTTGTGTAAGGATTAGAACAACGCAGCACAAAGACCAATCACACTTCCAATGTTATGCAGTTGGTAATTCCAGTAAATTATGTCTCGTATGCTTGATTCAACACTCCAGGTGGGGTTTTTTGCTGTATTTTTTTGAACACCTGTATGCCTTCTGGGAGCATCAGGGTCCTGATATAGTTGCAATCAAGACATGAAAAGGTATGATATTACTATATGTTGAAGGAGAATGCTATCGGAGTCTTTACAAGTAGTTTCTAAACTTGGGTCTTTGGTCAATATTGACAACTTTTTTCTCAGTATTTTGATAGGACTTCTACAAGTTGTTTTCAGGAATCCATGTTCTGCCAGGAAAATTGTAAGACTATTTTACATAAAAAACCATGAATAATCTGGTTACACCAAAAAAAAAATATAGCAAAATATGCTTCATTGATTTTAAGGCAGACATTTTCAATAAAACCAGCCACCCACAGACATATTTAACCACCTTAGTAAAGAGGATTTGATTTTCTATGGCAACCGAACATCTGTCACATACAGTAATTTCCCAGATACTTTGAATTTTTTGTTCCAAAACGGATGTCCGCAGCAACCTTTGAGTGAATATTTGATGTTCCATCTGGTCCAGGTGTGCTTCTGCTACTGCATTTGTACTAGATTTCTACCATCCAGACTTTTTAAAGAAAAATTTGTAAGCGATGTTGTTTACTTTTGAGTTCTCAGGCACCATCAGCCTCACTGACCTTAGGTTACATTTAGGCTAGAGCAAATGTGCTCTCCTGGATATGGCTGCTTTCTCAGTCAGAATGTATGCTAATAAAAGTAACATTTTACATCTTTTTTAGACAGATACATCTGAGTTTTTTCTTCTCTGAGCCTGTGAAATGCAGAATACCTTGGCTTTCTGTAGCATTTTGCATAAAGACATGAAATGAGTCTCCTTAGTGGACTGTGTGGTTTGAATTAGATGATCCTCTCATTCAGACACAGCCTGGCTGTAACTACTTGCTCCTGAAATAGGTTTCCATAAAACAGAGTAGCTCCAAATTAATGTGATCTGCAGGTCTGCTCTCTGTCATTCACCCTGAGGGACACTTCCATAGCACAGTTATTCCTGTGGCTGGCAGTGGTTCTGTCTGAGAGCCCCAGGGAAGCTGCTGTCTTCACCTGTGGACAAAGCTGGGTTAGCACTAATCATGCCTCCTTATCACGTCTAAAACGTACACGCCATCTCTTTGTTTAAATGCATGTATAAATGTCTTTATCAGATTCTGTCAGAGAGGGATGATCAGTCCTGGAAATTTTAGATTAATAAATCAAATTTGATTTGATGAGTTAAGATGAATTTTGATGATGAATACTTTGATAACATGAAATAACAATGGAAAAAGAGCAGAGGGAGCTTTTGAACAGTAAAATCTTAGCAAATTCAGATGTGATATAGAAATGAAAGCTGTTGCATGGCTTTCCTAACTAGCAGGGCTTATTACAGGCTTTAATAATTTTACTTTCCTAAAATGTCTATTTTCATGTGCAGTTGATTAGATGAGGGGAAAAGCTACATTTATCTAATTTTAAAGTCAGGCATTTGATTTTAGAAAGCCAGAAGGTATAAAAAAGATAAAAATTATGTTGTCTAACCTTGGTGTTACAGGGTGAAGACCAGCAATTTCATTTGGTGGCCCCTGGCATCAAAACCTTCTTGAATTGTTAAAGGAACTCCGATGCAGAACAGACTGAACTACTCTTGGCACCTGAAGAAAGTTAGCATGACATGGAAATTGATATAAGTTAGTTCCTCATTTTTTAGTATAGACACACTTGGGTGGATTTTGTTTAAGGAGTAAAGAAAAGAGAGAGAGAGATTAAAGAGAGGTAGAGACAAAGAAAGGAAGAATGAAAGAAAGAGATCACCAGTTCCAGCTCCAGTGTTGATCCTGCTGTTGGTTTTAGGGTTCTTGAGGCACTGCCCAGGCTTCATGAGGGTGCCTTTTTATAGATAAGTTTCCTCCTGCTGGAGCTGTTTCATGTTTTCTATACAAATTATTTATCATGTGCAGTTCATTCTTCTAGACCTTTCAGGAAAAGTGTTGGAGGGCTTCAGGGTCTTTGCTCATATTGCTCCCACCCTACTGAATCAGCCCTTGGTAAAAAGTCCATGCCCACTTCTCAACCTCATTCATGTGCTTTTGTTGTGCTGTGTTGTGCTTACCCCCAGGAGCCAGAACAAAAATATTTGTCCCATAAAATGTTGCTCTACCTCTGTATGATTCCTTTTACAGCCACATCCTGTTCTTTCTCACAGTATGTTCTTGCCACAATTTTTGATTGACTCTGGCTATCTGGCTATCAGTGTTTTGAGACATATAGTGTAGTGCCTTTTCTTCTGGGCTTTTTCAATAGGAAGCAGAAATTCTAAATAAAAATTTGTTCTTTATTAAAACAGAATCCTTGGTCTATTTACATTTCTTCTCTGCAGCATGAATTGCATTAAAAACAGATACATAATTATTCTTGTATCATAACAAGAATTCATACTGAATCCAAATCAGGAATGACTGACATAAAATAAACATTTTGCTTACAAGTCAGTGTTCTTCTAAACTTGTATATTCTGACTGGATTCAGTGCTCAGGTCTCATTTGTACAAAATGGAGAAGAGTCAATTTTTCTTCTTTTAAATTTTGCTGCAAATTGTTAATGTATGTTTCCAAGTCAGAATCTAGAAAGTGCTCTACCAGAAGTGCACATTACTTTGTTATTAAATGGAAAAATTCTGTTCTTGGATATGCATTTTTGCTTTCATGTGTAGGATGAGAATTTGATCTGCAATTTACAATTAAGCAAAGACAAAAAGTAAAACTTCTAGCCTGATATAAAGGGACATGAGGCATTTTTATTTTGGGCCAAATCAAGCATGCTTAATCCAAAATGTAATGCTGCCTTTACAAGGCTGGAAAGCCTAGATTTTAGAGACCTTTATGTTCTGCTTTTATGACATATCTAAGTACTTCAGACTGCTGGAAACCCAGGTGTAACTCTCCTCTCCTCTGGGACAGTTTAAAGCTGCTTCATGGATATCAAGTCTTTATGGCTGGACTTGAAGCTACCCTATGGTGGTTGTTCACAGTTTCTCTTGGTGATAGTTTTTCACCTGTGTACAATCATAGCATCTGTGAATTAATCGCTCGTTCATGACTGTGTTAAGTACCGGGCTGCAAAGCTGCTGGGTCAGTTATCTCTCCTTACATGATTTTATATTTTTTATACATTTCATACTATATACATTCATTCTTGAGTACTTCATAAAAGGCAGAAAATATTTCCCAGGAGAGGGTGTCGTCCAGTGCATTGAATGAGGCATGATTCCTCAGGAAAGAGTATATTGTCATGAGCTGAAAGACTGATGTGTAAATATTAAGAAGAGGTTGAATTAAGGTTTCAGCCCTAGTGGTAAACAACATGGTCAGGTAACAGAAGTTGTAGGGAATGCACATCTCCCCCTCCCCCAAACCTCCAATACACATCTACACACACATAACTCAAAGATATCCATAATTCAGATCAGTGAAAATCATGTTATGACCACTGCAAGCACTCAGATGTATAGAAATGCCCAAACCAAGAAGTAACTTCAGATGCATACATCACACTTTTTAAAATATTACTTATATTTTTTTAATTTTTAAATTTGGGGGGGTTTTACCCATTTATTCAACATATGAGATGCTGCTTGATCTGGGGACAACCACACTTACCTGATAAAAGAGGATTTTTCTTCAAAAGTGGGAAGATACAGAATGAATGTGGGAGGGATACAGGGTAGATATATGATGATTTAAACTTAGCATTTCTGCCATGGACCTTTTTGCCTACTAGACAAGACTGCATTGGTATCTTGAGACTGCCTGCACAGATAAAGAATAAGTTAATGGCAATGAATAATAGTCATTGTCTTTGGGTTTGTTTTTGGGTTGCTTTTTTTTGTGTATCAGTGTAGTGGTATAGTAATGACATATACAAGTGGGAAAATATACACAGTTACATCACTTTGGAGCATATTGTAAGAAATAAAGTGATTTTTGTGAGTGACTCACAAAGTCAGCAGGAGAATGGCTCTGACAAATTTAGTGAGAGAAATCCAATGATGTTGTCCTGTTTTCTCAGCATTAAAGGAATCTCTCTTCTTAATAATAAAAATATCCTAAAGTTAGGTATTAACAGTGACTCTGTCAATGATTCAGCAAAGTCTAAAAATGGTATATCACCTCACTACTTTAAAAATCCTTGTCAGAGCAGTAAGGATGTTCTCCCTGCTGGAGACCAATATTCCAAATAGTATCTGCAAAATACAACTATATGGTATAATAGACAATATGGGGGGACAATCACTGCCCTGGTTCAGCTGGCCACAGTACTTCCGATACAAGCCATGATAACATTGGTCTTCCTGGCCACCTATATACATTGATGGCTCATATTCACTATGATTCCATTGTTCCTAGTAGGTCCAGCCCATCAGCTATTTCTACTGAAAAACAGCTTATCTCACACAGTCCTTGGCTACGTGTCTCTGATATTTGCAATTGTGTAAAGAAATATCTGAATATTTTTTAAAAATATGTTAATATTTTATTAATGCTTGCTTTAGTTTAAATGTGATATTTCAGATTAATTAATTCTGAGATATCCAGTTAGCTAGAAGGATTTCCTGGGTGTTGGGCTAAGTGCTTATTTCTCTTCTCCTGCTGGTGTTTTTGTCTTGGTTGCCCCTTGCCCTCATGAAAATCAGGCTTGAGATCTCCATCAGCTTTGTGTCACTTGCTGACAGTGAACAAGCAAACAAACAGGCATAATGTTCAGTCTTCTAGGATAGTTTCTTGTTTTTTGAAGGTTCCTTTGTACCCTCAAATTGGAATACTCTCTTTTTTTTCTGCAGTTTTCCCCTCTGTGTTCAAGAGAAAGTTGTTTGACAGGGAAGGAGAGGGACAGGGACAAGGAAGCAGAAGGACAGTGCTTTGCTTAGGAAAAGGACAGATGTTTCTCAGTCAGAGGCAGTCTCAGAGCTGATGTTCTTCCTTGGTATGCCATTTAAAAAAACAAGCACAACTTAATCCTGACTTGGAATAGTACTCACTGATGAAGGTAGCTTTGCCCAAGAGTATCTTAAAAGACTGGACTATGAGAGGGAGGAGGGGGTTTTCTTCTGTACAAATTGTTCCTTCTCATTTCTACAGTAATGTAGAATGATTCTGAGAAGCACATTCACAGAATAGTTGTGGTTGGTAGGGATCTCAGGCAGTCATTTCATCCTGCCCTGGACTCACAACAGAGCTATCTTCAGCCTCAGGTCAGGTCGATCAGGCCTTAATTCTTTTGAGGGTTTAGTAGCTCCAAGGATGGAAATTCAACAGCCTCTCTGTGGTTTTTTTAGCAGTCTGTTAATCTAAGAGCTAAACCAGGCTGGGGTTTTTTTCAGTGTGGATACAGGGGTTGTCATGTAGCCCTGAAGTCTTGTCTCACATTTTCTATGAGATCCTCTGGACAACTCCCATTTGCTACACTATTAACTGGATTGATTTTTGCTTATTTTCTTTTCCAAAGGACTTTGTGATTTTCTTCAATTTTGTCTCTGAAGAACAGGCATAGCCATTTTCATGCCAACTAGTATAAGCCACCTGTGGGAGTCATCTAAACAGAGAACTGCAGTGAGCCCATCTCACATAGTTATTGGATAAGAATAGAATGCCTAGAAAGTATCTTTGCCCACCCAGGCTGTGAAAGGTTTGAAAAAAAAATTTGTCTCAAAAAAAGAAGATTAAATAAGTTATTAAAATAAGTCAAAACAAAGCATTCCAACTTGAGGAACAACTCTTTTTCTACTGACAAAAAATATTTGTTACATTTGCCTGAATTCACATATTCAGTAAACTGCATTTTTCAACAAATGAGAGGTTTAAGGTTTCTGCCCTGCATGTATTAATTTCATATAATTAGAGATGAGTTTTTTACAAGTCTGAGGAAGTGAATTACCTGTCTGGATTTTACATTGTGAAGAAGTTTAAAATAAATTTTAGCTCAAATTTAAGAAGAGCAGGTTATTATTTAGGCAGATTGTATTTAAGCAGGCAAACAGCTGGCATGCTAAACAGAGGGTGCTCTGTTCCCACTCACTGTGCTGCAGCTTGCCATGAGAAACCGACCCTCAGGCTAAGGGGCACTTTGGCCTCCAAGACACTGGTGTGAGTGAGACAGGGGAGGAGGTGATGGGGGTCACCCCAAAGTCTCCAAAAGATTGAAATATTTTTCTTTCTTCTCAATGACACATTCTACTCCATCTCAGCTGCACGGGAAGCATAAAGCATTTTGCTACAATGGGAATTTATATGCAAATGAGTTTTGCATTGCATTGAGAAGCAGATTAAAATCCCTGAAGTGCCTGGGAGCCAGACCTTCAGATCAGGTCCCCAATGGCTTTTGGTAAGTGAAATTCCTTAGTACTGGAGGAATGCATTAATTTTTTCCATAGTTCTCTAGCTTCCACATCAGAAATGGTAGCCCAAGAGAATCAATGGCACTCACATGTCATGAACGGACTGTGTTTACTCACTTTATGTACAAACAGTAGCGTTGTTCCACTTCCTCTATTTAGTTCTTCAGTGATCCAAAAAATAACTTCAATAAATGAATATTCACTTGAAAATGGTTTTTGTGATTGTCTCTAAGTGAATTGCACGTAAGATTGGTTGCACGAAGTGTGATAACAACACTTCTAGGTATTTTGGAAGAGAAGCCTGTGTTTTAGGAACTTTGTTAAAGGAAAATGTGTGTTAGGAATTCGAAAACCTGACATTTCCTCTCCCCTAACTGATCAAATTACTGCAGAATTGTGGGTATATCTCTCAACCTAAGTAAAATATCCTTTGTCAAAATGATTTGAATAAATATTCTTTGACTCTCTGCATGTCTGCATACTTATAGTCCTTCAGAGTGCCCACAGTTCATGTGGTGATTCAGCTTCAGTTGGCATAATTTATGTAGAAAAGCTTAAAAACATAAAGATTAAAAGTATATTACAACTAGTTGGCTGATTCTGCTCACGGTGAACAAGTTTCAGGGGTTATAAAAACAAGAAGATTATTGCATTACTCTGTTTCAGTGAAAAAAGAAATACAATGGTAGGAATTATTTAGCTGAGGAAAAATGAAACAGAAAACATCACCAGTCTATAATACTTTCACACACTATGTCTTGAAAACTGACTATAATTCTAATGCAAGGCTCTGAGAAGATTGTAGTAGAATCAAAAATAGCCTTGAGAAGGGTGATGAAGATGATCGCAGACACCAGACAGACTTTGCATGCAGATGGACTAATGAGACTTCTCTGACTGAAAAGAGATAAAGAGGTGGTATGGCAGATGGCTGTGAAATCACATGTGGGGTGAAGAAGGCAAACAGAAAATAAATTCGTATGTTGCTTGAGATGCCTTAGTTTTTCAGGTTGTGTAATATTACAGGTCAATATTTGCAGCTCTACAACCTTTCACTCGAACTGCCTGGAGCTACACAGGTTTCCCTTGCATTCCCTTGCTTTTATGCTGGTACCATTGGTATCATGACCCCACACCTGCAGGCTCCAATGATGCTGCGTGGGTTCTCATGGCAAGCAAAAGCATGAGAAACATCCCTGCTCTGCCCTCTTCACTCTTGTTTTGCTGATTATGCTAGGGAAAACCAAGTGAAATGCACAACAAAGCAGGTTACAATCTATTAAATACTTGACAAACATTACACTGAAATGTGTATGCATGGAGACAGAAGCTAATCAGCAGGTATTTCTGGTGCTTTGGTATTGTTCTTCAACCAGTGCATGACTAGCAGGAACACCAACAGGGAGTTCAGGCCAATCCCCACAGAAAGTATTGGGGAAAAGAGTAGTCATACTAGGGGAAGAGCAATCAGCAGGACTAGAGATAAAGCAAAGGGAGACTCAGAAACATGAAACTCAAAGTCATAAGGTGAGGAGACAGATGGTGTAAGTTGGGCTGGGTAAATCACATTCATAGAGTTATGGGAGCTAGGAAAGGGTTCAAAGACAGCAGGATGGAAAGGAGTTGATACAGATGAGCACGACCCAAACAAACTGTGAGTGCACACAGTGTGTGTTTTTGTGGTGAGTTAGAGTCATCTTAATGTCCTGTTAAATCCAGGTCTGAAGGGGAGAGAAGATGCTGCAGTGTTGTAGCTATGAGATGCCTTCTCTATCTAACATGTCCATCCATGGTTCAAGAGGTGACATTCTTCACTAGCATCCTTAGTGATAACTGCATATTAAGAGGACCCTGGCAAATATTTTAATTCCAGATTCTTGAGTATCTTCAGGTTGAATATGAGTTTTGTGACAGTTTAATA
The DNA here is from genome assembly GCF_000691975.1 of Corvus brachyrhynchos. Taxonomy (NCBI): domain Eukaryota; kingdom Metazoa; phylum Chordata; class Aves; order Passeriformes; family Corvidae; genus Corvus; species Corvus brachyrhynchos. Next base: position 338,559 of record NW_008236196.1, on the reverse strand, counting down.
GCACAGGAAGAGACCTGTTATCCCATGTTCTTGTGGGAACCAGACTACACTTGTGACAAGTCTCCAGCCTGTCAAAACCAGCCAGATGAGCAATACTGGGATAGAGCCAGCAGGGAATATTCATTCCGTTTATTTTCCTCTTCAGATCACACAAAATCTTAGCATGCAGCTAACACTATTGTGTAAAGAAGCAGAAGTAAGTTTAAAACCTGTTCTTCTCCTGATAAACTCACAAATTTGCAAAGGAATTTAAAAGTTAAAAATTTCATTTAAAAACTAAAGCAGCTGTTACTGCTAAAATGAGTTGGACATCTATAATGAGAGGCTAAATTGCCTCCCTGGTTTCTTAGAATACATTCAGCATTTAAGTAATAGAGAGAGCTGGTACACCTCAGACAAGCTGATCATTACTAGGCTTATCAGAAGGACCCCAGTTATAGGCCCATATTAACACAGCATTAGCAGGCTTTATGTGTTCAGCAGTTTCTTCAGAAAGATAGAGGGCAGGATTTGCAGATGGATGTGAGAGGCTTAAGAACAAAAACTCAATTACTTTTGATGACTTTCTCCCATTCCCTCTGTGGCTGACTGAATCATTACTGAGCAGAACCATCTGCAATTGTATAAATTTTAGTAATACAGCAGGAGCCATACATCCCAATGAGATTGGGTCATACCATGCATGCCAGTCTGGCATGTGCCTTCTTACATTTGGCCGGTGTCTGGCAGGGGAAGTGCTCAGCAGCAGTAGCATCTGCTGTGCCAGCAGGTTGGCAGAGTAAGGCCCATGTGAGAGCCAGGCAGGGGAAAATGCTGGAGATCCTACCCTGGCTGTCACTGTATGTGAAATTATGGATTAAATTGTGAGATACCCAGGATAATTACCATGAAACTGTCTCCCAAGAATCCTGAACTCTAATTGTTTTGAGAAAAGATTAGGAAAATGAGTTGGAAAACTAGGACATTCACTTAAATGGGCAGCCTAGAGTCATTCAGATAGCAGGATGGTGGAGCATGGTTAATGAGATGTCCCCTCTGAACCTCAGAGGATCTCTCATGTTGTCTGCTTGATTGTGTATTGGTGCTTCTAGACAGACTCTGGCAGTCTGGGCAGATGCTCTGTGGACAGTTTATGGGTTTTTGTAGATACTGGCAGCTTTGGGTGTTTTCTTACATCAAACAGGCAACAGGTTCCATTTTGAAGGTCCTACTAGTCCCTTGCAAAACTCTTGAACAAACTGAAAAAAGGGGACAAGGCCCTTGACAAGCTAAAATTTTCTGAAAGCTATTCCATTATAAAGCAATCTCCTTTTTATTTAATACTTATACAAATGTTTATACATATACATTCAGTTAAGGATATGCCTTAAAGCTTTTTTTTCCCCAGAAATTGTGAAATGCAGATATAGTGATGGGGAGAGCAGGACTCTGAATGTTCAGAGACCAAAAGAAGAGAAAATGGAATGAGAGGGCATGCTTCATGCCTTGGAGGCAACAGGAAAAAGGTTTGTGTGGTACTAATGGAAAAGACTTTTATTTTCAGGATACATGCACTGTTGAAAGGCAAAATGGAATAGAAGCCAAGGAGCCAAATGTAACAAAAAACTTTCCTGACATCTCTTACAGCAATGCTAAAGGGGAATATGTTAGAAATACATTGTTTAGTAGAAACAATGAACTGCAGCAGAAGGATGTGAGATGAAATTAATGGAAACAGAAGTAATTTCAAAGTCTGCATGGAGAACACACATAAATGGTCACTGAGCAGGTGATCTGGAAAACATTGAGTGGAAGATCTGGGGCTTCTGGAATAGCTAAGTCAAACAAATTAATCTTATGTATATAAAAAATCAAGTAGTGAATGACATGGGAAGTGTACCAGACAATAATGGGACTAAGGGATTCTCAGAAAGTTTAAAAGAGGCACACAGTCACGTTATTTCGCTGCGGTAGGATGTAGCTAGCTTAAAGGTCACTCTCCAATGTCAATTGCTGTTTTATTTTTCTTGATTCCAAGGCAAAAACCCAGTACTTTTAAAAGTAGCCAATATGAAGACAAATATGAGAAATCAAAGGCTGTATTACCTTTGTAAAAATGGGTTCCATTGTAAATATGGTGTCATTTTGATAAAGTAAGGGAACATCTCAGGGATAAAAACTTTGAATGTATTACTTTGTGCTCCTGGCCTGAAGTGAGGCACAGCACATGCTTACCCACAAAGGCAACTCTTAAAGTTCAGACAGGACAAAAAACTAGCAGAATCCCAGAGCCCAGGTGCTCGCTCAGAGAGCAGCAAGTAAATGCATCTTAATTCTCCTCATTTCAGTACCCTTTTATTTTTCTAAGCCAATCTTCATTATTACATGCTGGGTACTTCCTAATTTTTACTATTTCAGACAACATAAGGGATGAGACGCCTCAAGTAAAAAATAGTTTTCATGTTTGTTTACTTCTTTTGGCTCACCTGCAAGAATAAGGTCATTTTCTCAGGAAATTGAGTTATGAGATTTCCTGTAGATGTCAGGAGTTCATATCATAAAGAGTGACAATCATTCTCTGAGAACTGGAGATGCAATATCTCTCATGGCCACAACAAAACTGTTGTCACTTCAGCTGAAGAGCCTGTCCTGTAACAACCACTGATATTTAGTAAAGCATCCTCTGCTCTTGGGAGCATGGCAGAATTAAAGACTATGTCCATTTGTCACTTAGTCACCCTGAAGTCATTGTATACTGCTGACATCCTCCTCCCGTCTCAGACCCTTCAGCAGCTTGTGCTTTTTCCTTTGGCCTACCCATTCACAATCCAGAGCCATCTGAACTCTTTGTCTTCCTGACCTGATGTCCCATGCTTTATTTTAAAACACTTAATGACCCCTATGCTGAATTCCTTTGGCAGTGGTCGCTGCCTTGTGGCATCATTGTACCAGGGACAATTCCTCTGAAATTCTGCTTGCAGTAGAAATCAGGTGGAGAGAGCAAAATCTGGGGATAGAGGCCTCATTTTGTTAGTAGTGGTTACTTATATTCTGAAAGGCTCTATTTATCCTCTGGTTTTATTATGTGATTTTTGTCCCTCATTGTTTCTCAAAACAAGCATATGAGACTTCTTCCAAGTGTCTGAGAAGGGACATTTGATTCTCTGTGAAACTCACACAGACAAAGACAGATGAACAGGGAGACAGGTGGAAAGGGGTGAAAAACTTTAAAGAAAGGGATTTTATAAGTACAGACACACATTGTTTATACTCAGAAATTTCTGATTCCTAATTCTCTTGGTGTGTTAAAGCTATTTTCAGAAATACTGATGAAATAAGATTTCTAGATAGGTATTGTTAACTAGTATTAGAAACATTATTGCTTTTTGTTTATGTTCAAGATCACCGAAGTAAGGCTTTAAGACCTGCCTTTAACTAGTTTATGGTTTTAATTTTTGCACGTGGTTATAACTCTCTGACAATAAATTCAGGGTAAACCCAAAAAATTGTTACTCTCTGCCATGGAGATTTTACTTCCTTAAGGTTACTATGCCAAGATATTCTTGAGCAAAACATTTTAGATAATGTAGCAAGTAAATGTAACCACCATAATTACTTGATATTATGGTTCAACATCTATCAAAATTAAATAAAAATACTTTGCTACATTGTACTAGAGAGAGAATTGATTTGACAAAGCTATATTAAACCAATAAATCCCTGAATATGACAAAGAACTGCAAAAATAATGTCAATATTTTATGTCAGCTAGACCGTTTTAAAAGCTCCTGAAACAGTGGTACTTTTACTTCTAAACATCATGACTAAATTTCCAACCTCCTTGTAATTTTGTGTTTGCATCACCTTTTGGCAGTAAAATGAAAATTGAAACATTATCAGTAGCAAAACCTATGTGCTGGAATCAGAAAGTAACAGTTTCCTGTGGAATTCTATTTTTCTTCAACTAAAACAAACCCAATGTTAATATGCCTTGATCAGAAAACTAGAAACTTTTATTGATGGCAGGTGACAGTACACAAGGGGATAGGTTTACAACTCTACGTGAAGCTAAAGCTTGATCAGCTTCTGGGATTAGAACTCTACAAAAATATGTTGACTGTTGTCTTATCAAGTAAATGATAGCATTTGCCCAGGTATATGATTTAAAGACTATTTTTCTTGCAGTTTGAGGGCAGATGAAAATGTCAACTCACCTAGAGGACTAGAAGGAGTATTCACTTATCAAACTGTCAAAGTCACCATCAGAGATCCTTTTGTTAACTAAATGCATTGTTTTGTGAGGTTGTAGAAGAGTCCACAGCATGTGCATGAAGAGAGATTGGATATATTGCTTTAAACTGTGGAGTCAATGAATTTATTCACATGATGAAAGACTAGTCAAGTTAGAATAAATAAAAGAACTTGGCCTGGATTTCTTGATCGCTTTATCCTTAAATGGCTTTTTTTTCTTTTTTTTTTAATCATACTTACCTCACTTTTAATTCTGGTCACAGAATGTTGGATTTTATTACATAATCACGATTTTGGAATAACGTGAAGTAAAGAATAGTTTTGAGCCTGAAATACCAGAGTACCAGTGTTGGAATAACTACAGCACAGGTTCAATGAATCTCTGAATCTGACTTTTCTGCTTCATTCTTTTATGTAGGATACATCTTAGGCAGTCTTGCCATTTAAAATCTTCAGGTTTCTAATGTGAGCTGGGTTCACTTGATAGCCCATGGAGAGGGGAAAGACATTTCTAAATGACAACTGATTTCACCTGCTTCCAGGATCTTATTTAGTCTCTCCAACTGGTATGAAAACAGAGAGCACACAGTCAACTCACTTAGGCTAGACCTCTAGATTTTAGATAGCTCAAGTTGAGTTACAAGAATTTCATCATGAACTTCTACCATTTCATGCCATTCCTTGCCATTCCTCTGGAATTGCCCAAATAACAGGTGAAATGAACTAAACGATTCACATAATTAAGTTTAATAAACAGTTTGTTAGCAAGGATTCAGGGAATAGTTTTCTATATGGTTATTAAAGTGAGAAATGTGTTAAGTTGGAGCCGCTTGTTTAATCATCTTTAAGAAAAGAATAGCACAGAGGCCTTCATAAGGAATAAGATTCACTAACCGGTTTTGTTTTAAATTAAATTATATTATTGCAGACATTGCATCTACTACTTTGTCCTTGTATCAGCTGCATTCTGTGAATGTGCTTTATTTTTAGAGCTGATATGGAACTTTTAAAACCTATTTTTCTCATTTTAAAAACAGTTTAGGATCAAATAATATCTTCTTACCAGTCCCCAAAATCTGTGCTTTGGCCCAAAAGTTAAGTTGGCTTGTGGAAAGAAATAGAGTGGTGGCTGGAGCCCATGACATACAATGCAATATTAAGCAATAGAATATTATTAATGAAGTGTTAAAGAACCTTTTAAGAAAAGTTAGCTATCAGGTTGTAGAAATGCAGTATTTTTAATTAATTGAAAAAATGAATGAAAATTTCTATTGGGTTTGCTTCACTGAAAGAGCATTATTAACATTTACATTTCAACAGGCTACTACATCATCTTCCTTCCCCCTTTCCTTGTCAGACTTTGAGATTAAACACATTAGCATACTCTATCTCTGGAAAGCAAAGGCAGCAGCTGTATTTTGCAATAGTTTCTTACTCTCATTGAATTGCTTATTCAAAATACTGCAACTGCTTTGTAAATTTCATGAGTTAGCTGAGCCTTAGTGAGAGATGGGGGCAAATTCAACCAGAATTACAATTTTAGCAGCAGAGTTGCTTTCTAGATTAAAACAAGGTCCCAATAAATACTTCTGGGACCAATTCTTCTTGCATCCAATTCCTGCAATAAGCATGTCAAGGCACTGGCCTGGCATAATGATCTCTTTCAAAAATGCTGTTTCGTAGATATCTAAGCTCTAGCAATTTTTCAGCAGCAGAGGCACCTTAGTCACAAAGACTCTTCAGAAAAACATACCTGTCATCACACACCTGGCACAGCAGATTGTTTCTCTGTTGCAGCACCTCTGCTGTGGTTTAGGGTTTTATATGACCTCTGTCATGCCTGCCTGTGAATGTGCTGTGTGAGAGGGTGCTGATGAGCCTGGATGAGATGCTGCTGAGACTGCTTAGGAAGGCTGAATGCTTACTCAATGTCCACTAGTGGGAACACGAGATTGATCATGGGGTCATACAGAAAACTCCACAGAGACAATTCACACTTCCACAGGAATCTTGAAGAAAGTGCTGAGGTTGTTGTCCAGGACAGTGACACAGGAGCATTGCTCCATGTTGCCTAGGCCTAACTTTACTGAAAAGGACAATTTCTGCCTGCCAAGTTCACTGCAGGTTGTACCACTACTGCAGTGCTTCCTTTGACAGACAGAACCTGTGTTTCCCATGGGTGTTAGGGTGATCTGGCAAATGCAAAAAAAGCATTTCATCTTCTGAAGGTGGACATTTCTAGCCCTGAAATCAGATAATATCTCATAACAAGCACTGCACTAGGGGAAGTTTTTCATTATTCTGTTGGCATACATCAAAAAATTCTTCATGCTCTCTCTGTGCTGACATAGCTGGGGATGAAGAACCACAGGAAACTATTCTTCAAAGTGTTGTTATACATAGAAATATATAAAAAATCATCAAAATTTGGCATGGTGATTTCCTTGCCTAGTTAGTTAGCTTTATTACATTATTAATGTGATCAGAAGCTGTTCTCATCCACACTAAAAATGTTTGGGGAGTTGCACATTATGTTAACAATAGTTTGAGCTCCTGGACTGAAGCTCATTCCTGGTTGGTGCTACAGAGGTGCTCTCCCAGAACAGGTTTTCTGCCTTAGCTCATCCAAATGGAATTCAGGTCTGCTCTCTGAAATTACTCAAATGAAAATGTGTTAAATGGGAGAATTCTGGGACATGTGCACCTTTTCTGAACTAAAGCACCGATGGAGATACACCAATAAGAAACCTACAGATCTGCTGTTCATTGGGAATCCTGGGCTTATTTTGCAACCAACTAAATTAGAAGAAATCAGCATGTCCTATTTTGTATCACCGTTTTCTTGTACTATTTCTTCTACATATAAACTCCCAAGTCAAAATCACCTTGAGGTGGAACTCTTTCTAATCAGTAAAGTAATAGGTACGTAACTTAAGCAAATAAGCAAAATTTCATTTCATTGGTTCAAAAAATGTGTAAGTTTATGACATATAACGACCTACTTCTGAAACAGCAAAGGTGTTTGCCAAGCAGGAATGAAACACATTTGAAAAATTGCAGTTTTATGCTGTACCACATACAAGAACTAAATATTATCCTGACCTCGATTCCATTAAGCTAAACTCATTCTCTTACAATGCTGCTGAGTTCAGCTGACTTATTCTGAGGGTGAATTTAGGCTGATGACTTTGACAAAACACAATGGTATCTGTCAAAGATATTTGGCTTTATTTTCAGAACTCAGGCTTAAAATTCTGCTTGTCATTTTCTGGTAGAAAAACACAGAACTAGTCAGTATTACATCATGAAACAGCAACTTGTCCTATGATTTACAGGGCTACAACTTAGAACAGAATTCTTGTGACATCAAACTCATAGCAGAATGAAGGTGATATACATATGTCCCAGAAATTTGAAAGATAAAAATATAATTAATTTTTTTATACATGCATTTCTCCTTTTGGTCCTATTTTCATTTCTGTGGGCTGTTGTAGCTTCTTGAGCTTCTGCTTCCTAACTACAAAACCACAATTTTCTTCTGATAGCTTAACTTCTATTCAAATACCCCAATCTACAGTCCTTCCAAAATAAACCTCTCCTAACACCTGTGGGTATATAAAATGTCCACAGACACACACATGACACACATCCCTCCAAGCTTGTTTGGAAAAATTTTCCACCATTAAATGTTGAGACGAACAAAGGGTAAGAAAATTTTGACAAAATAGTGTTGGCTTTGATACCTGTGAATACAGCAAAAACCTTTCAACATCCCCCATAAATCATCATTTTCTTTGTATACTGGAATGCATCTTCTATAACATTAATAATCTATGTTATTAAAGGTAGACTCTGCTGAAAGTAGCTTATATTAATTTGTAAATGACAATAAGCCCTGTTTTAGGAAAATGGAGTCAAATTTCCTATGGTAACATTTGACACTTTCTTGGATAGAAGAAAACTGGAGAGAAAAGCAGTACTAACGATAAGTAGGGTTTTCTTTGCAGTAGCCAAACTCTGATTGAATTCCTTCTTTTCTTTGTTGTGCTTTTCTACTATTTTCAACAAATCTGTACAGTTGACATTTGGATCCCTTCAGAAATGTGCTCCTGACAGCTGTGAGGAGATAGCAATAGACTTATGTTGTTGTCATTTGTTCCAGCAGTACATGCAGGTATCATCATAAAACAGGATGGCAGTTTGTCTGTAGAAAAGCAAACTTGTGTTTGCATTTGATAGGCTGCATTACGAAGGCTGAAAGCTGTTTTAATCCATCTAACATTCTTGGAGATAAGGTACAATTAATGTGAGACCAACCAACATTTTCTGGAGACAAATAAACATCGGAAAATGTTTACAAGGATGTTTTGATATATGTTGTCATTAATATTGGTACTGGGCAGATTGAATCAAAGTCAGTCAAATAACGTTAGGTACAGGGATCTGTAATAGCACAGGAAGCAGTAATGTGCAGAGAAAGAGCTGCTGTGCTCATCCTCCAGGGAGCATTACAGATTTATGTCAATTATACCAGGTAAGAATGTCTCCCATGATGTATGAGTGTTACAGAGATATGAAAATGCTGCCCCTGGGCACAAAAGGCAGCATAGCTGTAGAAGCAATTTCCCCCTTACCTCCAGCTGCAAGATGACATTTGTTTTTGAAAGACTTTCTATAAAGGAGAAAACCTAAAAAATGCCTTTTCTGTACTAATTTCAGATCAGACCAGACCAGTACTTCTTCTGCTAAAAAACAAGCTACTGCTATCATTCCTCTCCTTCCACACCATGTTTTATCCTTTTCAGAATAGCACTAGACCCTCATGTAGGTCCAAACAAGTGGTCCAGGACTGATCTACCCACTGTTGTCAGTTTTGTACTGTATCTTTAGTGCATGGCTATCAGTCCTTATGGAATGGTTCTTGACAGATTCTGTTGACTGACAATCAAATGTGTGGTTGCCCAGCTGAGAAAAGTTTTAAAATGAATGCTCATTTACACTTAAAATCTCTTGATCCTAGCCTGGCAAGGAAAATCTGCCTTTCACATTCACCTTACAGCACCAGGGTGTTCAGCATGACTCTAAATATCATATATGTGTTTATGCTTTCTCTAGGAAGAAGTATGAGACAGTCATCAGCTTGAATTGACCTTTACAGCTTTGCTTAACTCTGATGTTTACATGAAATCATATTAAGTTACAGCAAATATGTACTGCAGGTATATTGTTGCACTGTTATTGAGAAGGAAATAGAATGTAACTCATAGAAAATGCAGAAAATATTTGTGCCACAAAACATCAGATTCATCCTTTATAAACTGCAGAGACCATACATGTTAATTTGAACATCATTTTCCCTTCCACCTGGAAACTACGGATTTTTAGAGACGTTTCAGAGAAGTGCCTGACATCAGACAATATCAGACCTGATACTGACAACACAATTCTTAAAATTATAAAGATGATTAATACAATTGCATTCACTGCTTTTATCTTTTATTACTAAGTTTAATTTTCTCACTGAAGATCTATATATTTCTAAATGCTTCATAAGAAATATTTCCTCAAATTGAAAAGATATCCTACCCAGTTTGATTGGATTTTTTTTCTATTTTTTTTATAATGATGTCTTCTTGACAATAATTTTAATGAAAATTGAAATACGAAAATATATAAACTATATCTAATATTTCTAAAGGGAAAGTATCTCAAACCCAAAAACCTGCATTAGTTTATTAGAATTTTTCATCTTTACTCAATTAATGATATAGCTTTTTTCCAGTGGACAAAAATATATGTTTATTTACGTAGATGTGTGATAAACAATAAAAATTGGGCAGAAATAGTTCATATCTCCATTGATGTGTATTCACAGAAATTTCTTCCTTTGTGCTTTAAGAAAAGGGCAGCTTTCAATTTGTTTCAGTGGGTTGTGCATGTGGCTCAGATACTCCTGGGTAAACTAGTGTAATGTCATGGAGTTATTGCAGGGGACATGAGAAGGAGATCAAGATGAAATCGCCCTGCTAGGAGCTTTGAATCAAGCCAAGAAAGGAAATACTCTCCATTATTTGGCATATTTTGCAACTGATGAGCTTGTTCAATGTAAGCTTAAAATAGTTGCCTTTTCTATGTTTTGGTCTGGTTGCAAAGATTTTAAAAGCTGCTCTCCTGTAAGGCTCAGAACACTCACAGTGCAATCATTTACATAAAATAGTCAGGAAGAAGATAGTGACCTGAAATGAAATAGGAAAAATGAGTGGATGGGTGTTATTTAAGCATATCGTTTTAGTGCATCTCATGCATAGTTAACTTCCATTCTTTAATGTTTCATCCAAAGGACACAAGGGGTAGTGCTGGGATAACTGTGCAGCCACACATCACCTGCTGACAAGTTTATAACACTAATTTCTGATGTCTGTGAGTCTCCAAAAGTCACGCTGGTGAAATAAAGCTTCCTCTTTCTCTGCAGGCTCTGTTGCAACATATTGCACCAGGTATATACAGGCTTACACATTACAGAATGAAGTCCATTCAGACCTGTGCTTATACAGGCAATCAGTTGCAAAGTTTGGGAGGGAGCTACAAGCTCTTTAAGATCTCAGGGAGGGAGTCAAGTGCCTGGTAGAGGGATCTAGAAACAGTGTTAAACAAGAGCAAAGTTATCTTTGTTTTGGGGTATGCAGAGGGGGTGATCTAGGGAATATCTGCCTGAAAGTATTTTCAGGGTGTCCAGGTGGTTTAAAATGCCACATAAAAAAAAAAAAAAAAAAAAAAAAAAAAAAAAAAAAAAAAGAAAAGCTGAGCAAGTCCCTGCTCTGCAGCCTGGCTGGGGAACTGGGAACTCCATCCTCTTTTAGGGAGGCTCAGGCCACACCTTGCCCTTGGGAAAACTGCATTTAAACACCCTGCAAATAATACAGCTTTTCCTGGGCGGGAGTGTATGCTCCTCTCTAGGGTACTACTGCTGCAGCTGCCAGTCTCAGCTTTGGAGTGGGCTGCATTCAACAAGATCCTGGGCTACACTCACCACCATCTCCTCCCAGAAGGAGACAGACCTGGACCAGCTAAGGCACACCAGGAAAGCTGCAGAAAACAAAGCTAAAATGCTTGTAAATAAAAAAAGAAAATGAAATATGGGACTTTCATTGCAGATCCTTGGTCAGGTATCCAGCAAGTTTTAAGTGAGTTGGTCCTGATAACTTCTCCATTGATTTTTACAAACTTTAGATCTGCTCCATTGACTTTGGCCTGGTTGCCATGGCATATAAATATCCTAAAGGGCTGGAATGTAAAAAAGGAACTACCTTAATTGCTTTTGCTCATACCTTCAAGTACAAATATTTCCTCCAAGGTTACATCTAAATCTTTTAAAATAGTAAACTATTCAACACACTTAATATTCTCTGCATGAAAAATTATTTTAGTCTACTATGAATATGCTGCTCTATAATTCACTATTTTGGAATCTTTACCAGGAAGAGAATGGAAAGGAAATTAATCATGTTAAGTCATGTTATTTTCTTCTCATACATACACTGAGAGAGAAAACAGATTAGCGGTTCCAGTACCCTGCATATTATTTTTTCATTCATTATCTTTCATTTTTCTTCTTTTAGAAACTTATGTCCATGGATGTGAAGGACAAATGCATTAAGCTGAGTGAAGCACAATTCCTAAAGATGCTTAACATGCATGTGCATGGCTTGTTGTCCTTGTTCCTCTCCAGAAACCAGCATATTTTTACCATGAGGTCTCAATCTGTATAAGCTGGGACTTTGCTTTAGCATGTGCAGGGTCACTGCGCTGATACCAGAGCATTTTCTGGGAGAGGAAGCAAAAGCCCTTTGTAAAGGATTAGATCTAAATGCACAATTTTGGCGCAGAGCTGTGACTGAAGAGCTGATTTTGTACTAAGACATGTCTCCTTTTCATGGCCTCGTCTCTTTTTCTTAATGTTTGTCTCTTAGGATACTCAGAAGGCTGGCTTATTTCGTAAGAAATACCTGGTAGACTGTGATACTGAGAGGACACACAGAAAGGTGAGTGCAGCTGATCAGCACAAGGAAAGTTAGAAACCAACCATGTCATACCTTATTGGGATTTGTGAGGTTTTGCATAAGCACTATAAAAAACCATCATGGCTCAGGAGTTAGGGGAGTTACTTAAAAATTCAGAGTCCTGGATTCAAACATCTGTTCTGCAAGAGGTTGCTGGCATCATTGTAGGCCTAAATTACTATTTGTAGACCTAAAACTTCTGAAAACTCAACAGGAAATTTTGCTAGATTACATTTCAAAAATGAAAAAAGAAATAGTAATTTCATGTCTCCTACATGGGGATATCGTAAGGGTAATTATATCAAAGGCATGGTCCATAATTTTCACGAATGGAAGTGGTGATGGGATCTGTATAAGATTTGGTCCTTAGATTTGGTCCTTATATCTGAGGAAATAGTAGCACTTCCAAGATCCATAAGCAGAGATATAAATAAGTTAGTACCTTAATTAAGCAGGTAAGTGCTAATGATGTGGTAATTCTGAGAATACCAGAACGCTATTACTTTCTAAAGAGTGATAAAAGCTAGAACCTCTGTCCTTCTTTGGCCCCTCTGTTCTCCACAAAGTTTCCCTGCTGGCTGCATGACCTAATTTTTCTTTTTCTTCTCACTCAAATCTTCTAGCAAATTTCCATGCAAATCTTCTAGCTCATTTTCCGCTATATTTCATTCCCTTGAGGTTCCCGGTTTTGTAACCCAGAGAAGGAATCCTGCAGTAATTCTGCTGACAGCAACTGTTGATGCCTGTGCATCAACATGAGCCCCAATTTGTCCCTTTGCAGGCAATGGTTCAGATCAAAACTGTTGCTCCCTGCCACTGTGATGTTTCAGAGATGGCTCAGCACATTTCCATTTTCCTCATTTATCCTTACCCTTCCCTTGTAATATCTACTGAAACGTTTAAAACAACAGCTATTAAAGCATATAGGGGTGTTGTAGAGGTGAAAGAGATGGTGATCTCTGATAATTTACCTCTTTCAGAAATGCTGGCTTGTTTCTTAGATATCTTAGATATCGGTATCTTAGTGAGATCTATCTGGAAAATGAAGTTCCAGAGAGAGAATATGTTCAAAACAGACGTGGTGGGAACATTTATGCAAATCTATCACGTAAGAAAAAAAGTCAAAACTAAGCACAGAACAAAAGGTGGAGCACTGCAGCACTCCAACAAATGAAGTTGGGCTGGCACAGCAGCTAGCGTTTCTACAACAGGAATGAAAGCTGACACCATGGCTCATGGCACATCTAAAAAATTTTATTCTAAATCTCTGTTTCCATTCATTCTTTTTTATGGAAACTTTTCATTTTAAAAGTGGATTTGTCCATGGTGGCTGTGAGCTAGAAGGGTTTGAAAATAATGTGGAGAAGCTTTCCAGAGCTTTTGATCTGTGCCATCTATGCTGGAATATTCAGTCAAGAAAGCACAAAAAATAGGGTAATATTTTAAAAGAGAATAACACAGAGAGAACTCATGCTGGAAGGTCACCAATCTACCTAAGAGAGACTGGACAGACAGGTTCAGGGAGGTGGAGTTACCATTCCCACCACCCACCCTACTGCTTTCCCACAAGATGCCTTAGGAGACTCACATCTTTCCCTCCTTGTAAAGCCAAGCTGCAAATCCAGAGCCTCAGAGGTGATAGAAATATTACCCTTTGCTGGGTTCCTACTAGAACTGGCCTGCATTGTGAGCTATTCCTCAAACACAAAGTCATAGAGATGCTTGAAGGACGTTACCCTCTGAACAATTTCCTAATGTCCTAAAGCAGAAGAAGGGATCCAGTAGCCCACACAACTTTTTCAGCAGAACAAAAGACTCAAAGTCAGACCAAGCAATTTCAGAGCTACAAGAGCCCCTTTTTTCTCTTCCTCAAGGAATAGTGTGAATAGTCAAGAATTTGGGCCAATCTAGACTTTCTGTATGTACATATATCCTTTTATCTGGTATGCTTTAAATTTCAACCAAAATCTTCAGCTTTCACTTGACAGTGCTCCTGTGAAACATCAAATGCATTTGCTTTACTTGGAGGAGGCTGGTAGCATAGTATTCTTCTGGTTTGTACTTAAAGGCTAGTTTAAAACTTCTGGAGGCACTTTCATCTCACCATGTATTCGTGAATAGAGAATTTTAATAATTCATTTTGCGCTTCTCCTGCAAAGGTATTACTGCAGTTCAGATTCTGTCCCCTTAATTACCTTCCCAGTCTTCACATCATGATACTCAGTTGATGATAATTCTCTTGATCCATGTGAAAGTAATAAGAATTTTCTACCAGGAAAGTTTTCAGATGTGGACACAATTCTGGCCCAGGAGAGTCTGCATTTTGCAGATAATATTTTAACTTATGATAGTTCCTGGTATGGAGCTAAAGTGCCAGGGAAAAATGCACTTATTAAAATGCTAACTGAGTGTCTCCTCTGAAGTAATGATAACATCATCAAATTTCAGAACCACTGGGGCAGCTAAAGCTAGAGAATTGATTGACTCTCTTGCAAAGTGGCTCTAATTCAACTAATTAGATGTTGAATGGGTGTTAAAGTTCAGCCAGAGTGATTAATTTCTTTTTCAGCAACTGTTCCTTTCTCAGTTAAAGTTTCTGAAAGTTAAAATACACCATAGTCACAGATAAATCATGAAGTAGCTTTGTGTTTGAATACCTATTTGTAAAATACTGCATCTGGCCTTTCACAATGAATACAAACCCTGGTCATGCTGTTCCATATAGAAGTCCCATGAAATAGGCAAATTTACCCAAACAATTTCCCTGAGGGTTCCAAGATACTAGGTAAGAGGTATATGCCACATGCTGGAAATAAGACCTTTAAATTGTGTAGTCCTAAGGATCCTCTAGCAAGCTTAACTGCAGCCACAAAAATCTTGGCAGGTGTGCTCCAGTGGATGCCTCCAACTCTGCCTCCCTCCTCAGATTCAAGCTAAGCAACATTTAAGTCATGCTCCATTAAAGCACCCCACCAATCCCTCTTTCCTGTGGCCATAGCAGTTGGCAGTAC
This sequence comes from Corvus brachyrhynchos, assembly GCF_000691975.1. Taxonomy (NCBI): domain Eukaryota; kingdom Metazoa; phylum Chordata; class Aves; order Passeriformes; family Corvidae; genus Corvus; species Corvus brachyrhynchos. The sequence continues at coordinate 323,258 of NW_008236196.1, read as the reverse complement.
AATGGCAGCTGTCTCTAGCCCTTTATTGTGGTTCAGGCCAGGCAGAATCCAGCCCTCAGGCTGCAGTCCTATCAGGATTTCTTTGGAGGAAATCCTTTTTCAAGCAGGTCCCTTCCACGGTTACTTGTCCCTCTGCTGTACTGCCACTTTGCTAACACAAATGTTTGAGGGCTATGGGAAAAACAAACAAACAAACGAAAAACAAACAAGTTCAGGATACTAATTCAGCTGGAAATTAACTATTTTTCCCTGGCAAGGTTGTTTCTCAACTAGGTCTGTTCCCCAGTTCAGGTGGCTGGGGGGCTGCATGACCTGCTGTGCTGGCACAGTGGAAGGAGAAGTGTGGGGCTCCCTGGGCTCCTGCAGCTGGCTTGGGCAGGCCTGCCAGGGACTGCCCCTGCTCCAGGCACCTAAGGAGGCAGCAGGCTGTGGGCCCTCCTTTCCTAATGGTTACTGAATTACACCTGGTACTGGACATAAAATAAGCTTTGGAAATAGCCTTAGCAAAAAGATAGAACAACTAAAACAATCAGCAGAGCTTAAACTGCAGAAATGTGGTTTAATCAGAGCTTCATATTGTATCTGCAAGCTGTGGCTGCCAGTGGAGTGGAAAAAAATTCAGTGTCCTTATTCCTGAAAATGGCTAGCACTAAAGGACATGACAGCTTTCAATTAACTCTGGAAGAGCAGGCAAACTATGAACCTGCAACAACACAATCTGAGAAACACAGCAGTGTCTGCAGAGGATATGTGTACTTACAATTCATTATTAGGCAAAGTGTGCCATAAATGAAATCCTAGGAAGACTTTAATTTTGCTGTCAGAAGGAGAGCTGCAATCTCGCTGTTATGGGGAGAAACAGCAACTCTCCAAAAAAAGATAAGAGCGCTCCTAAATTCTGAAGGACGCAACCCTGTGGGGACAGCGCTCAGAGCCCTGGAATTTAGCCAGTAGCATCTTCTGAGCAAAGGAATGCTTCTGTCCAGATGGACACTGAAGAAAGGCAAACAGTGTCCTAACCCCACAGGTATGACAGAGAATGCAGAACACTGCAGAGGGAGACCTGGGGGAGGAAGGCACACAGAGGTCAATGCTGGAGCCTGCAAGAAGCAGTGAGGAGAGTGGTCCATGAGAGGTCACCGGAAGCACTTGGGAAGAGACATGTGAGTGAAGATGGAGGGCTTTGCATGGCACCTGTGCCCTCACAAGCAGTGTGTGCACAGTAGGTGTTGAAGGAGAGCATTAAAGCTCTTAGAGGATTTCATCCCCAGAGGAGCAGCTTACCTGATGTTTGTCTTGAAAAAAGAGAAACACTGTTTATGTCCAAATAACTGTGTTGGACAGAAATGCATTACTCAAGCAGCAGCTGGAAACAGTGGAAGTCACACTAAGAAAAAACAGAGGCACTTGAAGGTAGAAAGGGTATAGTTAAAAGTAATAGGGGAAGGCTGTCACCCATCAGTGGGTGTTTGAACTGTGTGTGAGTAAAGAGTATGGAAAAATGTGTAATGGGATCAAGCTAAAACTATGTTAGTCCCTCTTCTTCTCTAGACCATCTGACTGGAAAGCAGGGGACCACAGCAAGTATGAAGTCTTTTAAGAAGAAGCAAGTTCAGCTGGGTCCAAAGTAGAGGTGAGAGTGCACAGAGACCCTGGTCATGCTTGTGGGGTGTCATCACAGACAATAGAACAGGGGTATCAGTTTCCACGAGCTGATATCAGTTGAGTACTGGAAGAAAGTACAATAGAACAGGGGTATCAGTTTCCACGAGCTGAGGATGTGACCTGTATTGTTTCCCAGATATCAGTTGAGTACTGGAAGAAAGTGGAGTGAAACAAATTAATAGTCATAGTGTGGAAAAACAGAGAGCAATTATAAATGTCAGTTTTTTAATCGGAAGATAAAGTATCAGAATACCACAGAGGCAGTGTTTTAAGGCATTATCATAATGCCACACAAAGTGCTCTAGAGCACACACTGTATTATTTTGTATATTTGCTCTAATGAGCCACAGCAGATTATTTAATATTTCTTTTTTTGGCTGACCTGTTATAAGGAACTAATTCTTGGCCAATGACCCTCACAGCGTCAGAAAGCTTTTTATGTTAATTATATAAAATCCATAACACTGTGCAGAGTCTGTTGGCTTTCTCAAATATTCAGCCACAGGTTTAGCCACACTCGATTCTTCTTCTAAGCTCAAATTCTGCCTCTTGCCTATTTGGATCACTGGCTTTTGTTCATTGCTTTGTAAGCCTCTTCTCCATGATTATGTTTAAAAATATAAAGTGACTGGCTAAAATTTGTACTGCTGAATTATGTGGAATAAATAATATTGATTTTAATGGTACTTCAGTAAACATAAGCACAAAGATCTTTCTATAAAAATATTTATGTCATTGATAATGTTAGTTAATTCAGTAATATGTGAAAGCTTTCATTCAAATATTTTCAATTTGTAAGCATAAAAAGAGTTAATTGAGGCAAGCAGGGCTGAATCTGACACTCTCCTGTCAGAGGTGAGGCTGCTGCATCTCCATGCCCAAGGTCCAACCAGGAGCAAGACTGATCCGGTAGGCACAGGCACTCTGGTGCAGGTGTGTAACACACACATACACACCCAAATTGACACAGGCAGACACACAGAGCACTCACAGGAACACAGACAACACCAATGTCCTCCTCTTCCTCCCCTCTGGCAGTTTTGGATGAAGCTCTGTCAGTGGAATATAGAGATGTATATGCACTGCATGTTCCTCCAGCAGCTACTCGCCAGACACTAAGCTATATTTCCCCTTGACAGTAACACCATCTTGGTGTCTTATAAGAAATGTGAGATGGCAGAAACATCAATATTTGGGGTAGGATCTGACACTACATAAAAGAGGACTGGACAATGGCAGGAGTAAGCGTATACATTATAATGAAATGGAGGAAAAACTAGGGATATGCTAAAGGCTACATTTTTAAAAATGAGAAATGATTTTCCTTGGCAAAAGATATTGGTCATTTACTGTAGACTCAAAGCTGACCACTTTTTTCCTCATGTACTTGATATCTTCATTACTGCTATTACAGAAAATTCTCAGTGTCAGCAGAAATAAGTACTTACATGGTGGTTTCAGAAAAGAATGTATTCTGCTGTGCTTTAAGCTTTCTGCCTGTCACCATCTGTATTTCTAATCAGGGCCTCCGCCACGCACCTATGCCCCACACCTATTCCATTTCCTGCCACAGCAGATTGAGAAATTTGAAGTAAATAGTCAGACATACAGATGCAATTTAAAACACCAGTGTGTGCTTGGGGGCACTGGTTCATTGCTATTGTTCAGATGTCAGGTCTCAGGCTCCCTGAAAAATAACGAGGCCTTGAAAATATAATTTTTTAAATAATCTCTTTAGTGTTCTCTCAGTTACAAGTCACTAAAACTGAGATAGCCAAGATTTTCTAAGGCTGGATGAATTCTGCTGCTTTCTTATTTCCCCTTCTCTCCCTGCCTCCTGCATACCTTAACTGAATTTCTTAGCTTTATCTGTGGATAGGGAATTTGAGTAGAATAGAAGCCATTATTCAAGCAAGCCTGAGCATGGTTAGTGTGGAATTGTTAGCGCTGATAGCAAGCAAGACAGTTCTGAGGAGCAGGAAAATGAAAGGTAATTATGCAGTAAACAAGGTTTGGTTTTGTGTGAGCCTGTGGGTTGGTATATTTTCAAGCTGCCATTTTGCCTGACTGAAGTTCTCTGATCTTCGCTCTGCTGCTGGAAAGGCACATACCTACCCTTGGAGGGTTGTGCCTTTCCCAAAGTGGATTTCCCTGAATAATTGCCTAAAATTGTTTCCCTTTCATCCAGTTGTTTTCATAGTCCCCAGCAAAGGATGTTTGTAAATGTTTTGATTTCCTTCTCTGGAAAGCCCTAATCTTGTTTTCCTTGCTGGCCTGGCACAAAGACAATGGTGGCATTCACCCAGGAATGATCATGAGGAAGAAAGTGCGTCTCCAAGAGGCCACATTGAGGTAACCAAACATTTGGAAGCAAACTGTTTCCCTTGCAGCAACAAAAGCCAACCCTGGTTTCATGCCCTGGAATAGCTATGCAACTGTGGCTGCCACACTTTGTTCCCTCCTCATCTTTCAGACAAATAAACAAAGGTGCAGCATTAGAAAGGGGCATTATTTTGCTCTTTTCTGATGAGAGTTGCGGACCTCTCAGTCCTGCATGGGGATAATGAAAAGGGTACCCTGTCTCTTTTAAACAGCTGTGCAAAAGCATATCACAGCATATCACAGAACGGAATGCTTTTCTCACGGCCTGTCCTGGTTTTGAATATATTTACTTCTTTTCTTTACACAAAACTCAAGTGAACCCCAAAGATAAGCATGTTTTCTAAGTTGAGAATTCCAGTTTGACTCTAGTTTGAAAAGGCAAGGTACATTTGTTACTCAAAACAGTGCAAAATCTGAGATGCACCACACCAAGAAACAAGAAAATAGAGCTTTAAATATATATGTTAACTGTGGACATAAAAAACTCCCAGAATGGACCTGATTTAGCCATAAAATGAAACTGTATATCTAAAAGTTTTTATACATTTTAATTATTTCAGGACCAAGTTGTGAGGACAAGTTTTATAGCTATTAGGATCTATTGGGAAATTGGATAATGCATAAAAGAACAAGATAATGAATGCTGCTGCATACAGAAATGAGCAAAGCTGTAATACTCAGGTAGTAATAGGGTAGATTACATTTATATTATAGATGAACATTCTGTTAAGTAGTGAAACAAGCTGGTTGAAATGTCATCAAGGAAAGGCAAAGACATTTCCTTCAAAAACCCCACTCTGATGATTATTTCTTTAGATGTAAAAAGACCATTTTATTTCTGGTGCAACTCTATTGGAATTCTTGCTAATACCTATTGTGGCCTACCTGTGGCTCAGACCCAGGAAGCCGTGACCGACCCAGCAAGAGAGTCCCGCAAGGGACAGTGTTCCAGAGGTCTACGGTGTTCCCTCAGCCATTGGGGTGCCTTTGCAGAAAGTTACCTGTCTCAGCAGGCTGTCAGCTCTTTAGTGATTAAGTGGGAGTGATTTCAGCTCTTGTTCTGCGAGGCAACCCCAGGCCAGACCAGGAGGAGAGAGACGAGGGGCTCATTGGGCGGTTCCGCATGGGGCAGCTTTATTTGTCCCACACCCCGTGAAGGGGAGGCCAAGGATGAGCTCTCCCTCCGTCTAAGGGGGGATAGGGTAGTTCTTATAGGGATACAAGGGTGGGTTTGAGAGGGTAGAAGCCAATGGGTTACAAAGAATCTACACAGGGTCTCCCAGAGGATCATGGTTCTGTTTTCTCTTGCCCTCACCGAGAAGTGCTGCCTTTTCCAAGGGGATCTTGCTGGGAGGTTATGCAATCTTCTTATCTCAGCAGGGTTCTCTCCAAGGCAGGGGCTGGGCATACCCCACAAATACCTAAACTCTAAACTTTCTGGTGACATGACACAGGTATTTTGTCACATATCCTATCGTGAGGGAACGTGTTAAAAAATAAAATTTATGGGATAGCTCTACACACAAATACCTACTAGATTTATTTAGCTGGAGATTCTTTTATCAATAGTGAAAACACTTCTTTGGTTTGACAGATAATGTTGGAGAAGAAAATAAATGACATATTTATATCTTATAAATGCAAACAATAAATGCACTGATGAAACTGTGAAATCTGTAGTGTTCTTGAACTGGTGATATACTTGTGCCCATGTTAATAAGACATGAACACCTCAGAGCTCTGTTATTTAAATTTTTGTGTTGACATGGTTAAAAATCACTTAAGATTTGTTTATCACTTTTGGTATATGTATTTATATTTATTACAGATTTCTTTGCATTGCAGCTCATTGCATTGGTAAAAAACAAGAATGCAAAAATATAGCAGGATGGCTAAGCAGGTATTAACAAAAATGTCTGGAAAGATAGATAATTGCTTTCTGTATTTCAGGCATTGGCATGAATTTGTTTACTTTTTTTTCTTTGGTTGTGTGCAATGGGTTTTGTGTATTGGCATAAGAAAGTATTTCTCAGCAAGAATGATGCTGGGAGGCCCTGGTTTTGAAGAAAAAAGCTGAAAACTGGTCTGTTAGATGGAGAAATGACTTCAGGTATCAAGACCCAGCTGAGTCGTAGAGTTATTAATCAGTAGAAAGTTTAGCAAAATTAAGTACTTTTCAATTGACTGCTTGGTACCAGCTTTCATGTGACAAGTTTGGCTTTTCGGCTCAAGATACTTTTACTCTTCAGAATATGGAACCGGAGGAAGGGGATATTTATGAGGATGAGAAAAAAAGTGAAAGAAAAAAATCAGGTGATTAGCATAATCATATGGGAACATGCCAAATTGCTTTCAGCTTGCTGAGGTGTTGTGCCACAGTATTTTCATTTTTTTTTTTGTAAACATTAAACAACAACTGTTTTCCTGGTTTTAATTTTTCTCATTACACTACATTAACCCAAACAAAGTAGAAAAATGCTTTCATTGGGATATATATATTTTGAAGTTCATAAATATCCAGCCAACAATGTATGGTAACAATTCCCAGGACGTGTTTTGGTAATGAATATGGCCCTATTTTATACTTTTTAGAAGAGAGTAATGCAGGTTTGAGTGGGAGCAGACATGGATAACTGCCTTGGTTTGATAGGTAAATCCAGTGAAACACATGGAGCAGCACCAAACTTGTGTAAAATTTAACCAGAGCAATGCTGTAAGGAATGAATGCTGATAGGACAACAAAACAGGAGACGAAAAGAGAAAGCTCGAAGTAGCAATTTAGGACAAATTCCTGGATATAGTATTTTTTCTACAGATTTATATGGAACTCAGTAACTTACTTCCATGGCTTTGACTTTGGAATCTTCATGGATTTTCAGAACCTCTAATCATACCTGATGGCGTTCACACAGAGCATTAGATCTGGTAGACCAGGTTTTCATCTGCATGGAGGCAATTTCACGTCACAACATACATAGAAAGGGAGCTGAAGGCTTATAAGAAAGTGACTACATTTCTAAATTTTCACATTGATGGTCTCAAGAACAGTGCCCTAAGAGCTGATAATTACTGAGGGATTCCAGAGTGGAAACCGTGAATACAGCATGGAAATTGGTCTTTGCGCTACCAGACTGGGTGGCATGAGCATAAATACAGTATAATACAATAGATATTTGGTTTTTTTACATTTCCTCTCTGCAAAGTTGTGGACAAGTAGTCCTCTAGGTACTTATTTTAGTTTTATAACATCATCACCACAAAACACTGGGCAGTTTTTGATCTTTCATCAATCAAGGTGCTGTACATTTTTTCCCTAACCAAATTATGTTTGTGGAGAGGTCAGAATATAGCTAATTGAACTTCAAAAGAATAATTGGCTTGAAAGACTTAGTGTCTTGAATGGCTTTGGAATTTATCCAAACAGAGCAAGCAATTTTTATTTTGCTTATGCTAAGGAACAGTGCCATGCTAGATCTTATACAACATCTCTGTTCAGACGTGCCATTCCTACACTTTGTGGTGAGAAAAGGAAGGTGTTGAAGTTCGGTGCTGGGTCAAGAAAAGTATCAGTGGTAATGCAGAGGAAAAGACCCCTCTCCTTCTAAATTCTGAGCTATCCAGGAAGAGTTTGTACCTTAGGACACCCTTATGTAGAAATTCAAGCCAGTATCCCTGATATTTGCCCGCCAATTTTTTTGCAAGTACTTTGTTTCTAGCACTGTATTGGATTTCAGGTTGGTTAACTTTGAATAATCATGCATTGTATAAAGACACTCATCTGTTGCTCAGTTTAAGTAGCAATCTAAAAATACAACGAAGTATGTTCTAGGAAATGGTTTTCTCTTTTTATTTCTCTTTTGTTTTGCAAATAATTATTAAAAGTAGTTGACAGAGAAAGATGATCACATAAATGTGCCCATATTTTTATGTCACTTTTTTATTAATGAAGAGAGTAACAGAACATAACAATTTTGAGCACCTGCCTGACTCTCATAATGTTTCCCCTTCATGAGTAATTTTGTAATGTGCCCATTATTTCAAGAGAAGTGATTAGCTATCTCTTCCTTAAACTTGGTGTGATCCTTGTTCAGAGAGGATGATATTCTTACTTTCATAGGATATATAGGGAGAAAGTGCAGTAGGTTCCAGCAAAACTCCACAAAATAACTGCTGAAACCCCAACACTCACAGCTTTCTTGGTAAAAATTGGCTTTTTCTCTGTAATTTGTGAAGTCCCTGTATTATTGATGCCTACATTAGACAGAGTACTACATATGCTGCTCCTTTTTCTCTCACCCCTCATCACACAGCTGTGTTTTAAAGTGGTACCCAGGGAAAAGCAGCATTGCAGGCACTGTCAAAGGCGTCTTCAGGGCAGTGATATACAAGCTCCCTGTGCCAGGATAGCCTGAGGACAGCAAAGGCTTACAGTACAGAGGGGTCAGAAGAGATGGATGCATTCAAGTAGTTAGGGTAAAGGCCAGAAGTAGAAATGAACTTTCTGTCTCTTCCAGATCTGAAAACTCCTTGCAACATGGTGGTGTGGGACAGGCAGTGCTGGGACTGGAGGAATGCTGTGAGTTAATTGGACAGCAGCAGTTATGCAAGGAGCACCAAGGAAGAAACGTGAAAGCTCCAAAGCAGACACTTGGACAAAATAAAATTTCTTCAAGCAGTGTTTCGAGGCATGTTGAGTGCCACAAAGGGAGAAATTAATCTAACAAATTGGTATCCTTAAAACCAGATTCTCTTATGGCTGCTTGTTGTCAGAGCAGCTGGTGCCTGTGTGCCAAAGGGAATGTTTTCTCAGCAGGAGCTGCTTAAATGTAAAGAAATCAGGCTTTTTCTGCAGTTTTAAACTCATTAGTCAGTTATCAAGGATCTGGAATATTTGGAGACTCAATCAATGAAGTGAGATAGATCATTTCCCACTGTTCAGGAAAGATACTAACCAGTACCTCTGGGTTAGATCCCTTACAGGTAGCAGAGGTAGTGAGAAGGATCCTTGCCCTCCTGGTACTTAATGATTTTTAGGACAGTGAGGACTATCCACCCTTCTGCCAAAAGTTCACCCCTGCTTGCCCTAGTCTGCCGAGTCTCAGACCTACTGAGCAGGACTCAGACCTTTGATTCCTGCACCATACTCCCTTGCTGCCATTCCAAGGTTTAGTATGTTCCAGGCATTGCAGCACAGCCCCTCTCCAGTCCCAGAGAACTGCATACAAACACTGTCCACCTCACCAGAGAACATCTTCCCTCAAGTATGCAGGAGCTGGGTCATGGGGAAAGATGGGCTGTGCCACTACACTGAGCTGGAAATAGATGCAGCATTCAGCTGCTCAGCTGAGGGTGAGCTGTGAGGGCACCTGAACAAAGACTGTCACTTCATAGCAAATAACATTTGACAGCTGCCTTTTGTCTGAACAGGGAGCATTGCAGTTCCTTCTGGCACAGGACTTCTCATATTTTCCCAATTCCTGTTGCATGTTTTTCTGGGAGATTTTAGCAAATTGAGAAATCATTCCCATGGAATTCACTTTTGTGGAAAGGCCACACTGTGGGATTACCATTTTGTGAGCTACAAACTTCCCATCTAAGAGGATACTTTGCTGAGACAATGGGCTGCAGCCTGAGGTGGAGCCTGCCAGTGGTTGTGTTGAAGGGTGTGTGTACACTCCTCATGCCTACTGCTATTCCTACTAGCTCTTCATGCAAATGGCCTACACCAATATAGTTTCATCTTTGGCAGAAAAATGTCCCAAGCAGTGTTGGCACGATGAAAAAGAACGGATTTGGGGGCTATTTTATGAGCAGATCAGAAATGCTCCCCAAAGGGGAATGTAAGAAGGAATTGTTTACTGTGAGGGTGGTGAGGCACTGAAAGAGATTGCACAGAGAATCTGGGGATGTCTCAACCTGTGAGTGTTCAAGAATAGGTGGATGAGACTTTGAGCAATCTGGTGCTGTGGAAGCCCTCTCTCCCTGCCCGTGGCAAGGGCATAGGAGCTAAGTGACCTTTAAGTCCCTTCCAACCCAAACCATTCCATGATTCTGTGATAATTCTATCAAAGTGGCTGGCTCAGCTGGTGAGTGATGGTGACATTGAGGGGCTCTCTGAAGTTCAGGTTTTCCCTCAGGTACTGCAACTGGGGCAAGATCAGAGTGCCCAGTAGAATTTGACATTAACAATCTTGCCAGGGCTGCTGTTGCAGGAAATGGCCACTGTGAACTTGGCCTTGTGCTCTTTTTCACTGTATCTCATGAACAAGACAACTGAAACACAACACAAAAGTTCAAGCTGTTACAGAGGCTACCCAAGTTTTCTAAGTATATTTTAACAAGATCTGAAGTCCACAAGCCAACTGCAGGCTATACTGCCTCTGGCCTTAAATGTAGCATCATCTGGTAGTTGATAATTGCCTCCCTAAAACTGTTTCAATTAGTCCCAGCTGGCCTGGACTGTTGACAAAACTCCTGTTATCAGGAAATAACTGTCTGTTTTGAAGGTCCAGACTTTTCCTGGAACAAAAGGAAGAAATGGAAACTGCTATTGCTACTTTTGGGCAGATTGAGCCTATAGGAGATATTGAAAAGGAGGAATAAATTTTCACTATTCTGGGGAAGAAGTATTTATAAGAACCATGTACTGGATAAATAAATGGGTTGATTTTCTCAAATTTTTGGTAATTGTATCAATACAACTTTTAAACACATTTAATTTTAAAGCAAAACCTCTTGGGAAAATGGAAAAAAAGTGGACAGAAAAAAAAAATAGTACAAAGAAAACCATCATATTTTGTGGCACACTTGAAGCAATATCAAGGAGGCTAATTTTACCGCTGTTTTGCCCTGATCTCATCATGTCTCTGTTCCTGATTCTGTAGTGCTTGGCGTCACTTTTAATACCCTGCATAATGTCTTCCTTCTTTACCTCTCATTCCTCTTGCTGGTCTGATGTTTGCCTAACACAATTTGTGACACAAACACCTTCCACTGTTTATGAATTTTTCTAGCAAATGTGAGCACCTTTCTTTCACCTGGGTAGATCTGCCCCTCCATCTCACCAGATCTCCCACTGCCACAACACACCAGTATGTGCTGGTATGGCAAGGCCACCGTGGCTTATGGTGATCACTTTTGTCTCATTGCTTATCTTCCCTTTGAAGAAGAATTTTATTTTTCTTTTTCATATAAAGATACCTGAAGTTCATGTCCATAGGAATAAACTGTTGGAAGGGTCTCTTAACACAGAAGGGAAAAGGACATTGATTCTTCCAAGACAGGTAAGAGGAAAAATTGCGGGTACAAGAGAGGGCTAGCCTGAAGAGCTGAAGGGGCACTAAAGCCACAGTCTGAAAATGAGAAGTGCAGACATCAAGCCTTCTGATTCACTACTGAGTGATTAAACATAAGTATGGTCTGTCTTTAAGGAGTTTTATCTCTTTAAGTTTTATCTGTTTAAAATGAAATAGCACATCTAAATTACTAATATTTGGTCCATCTTTATGTATCATCTTGAGGCTTCTTGTGTGATCTTAGAAAAGTTGTTTCTTTAATCTGCAGCTCAGTTTCAATGCCTAACAGTGTTTATTTGCACTAAAAAGATGATACCTGCGTTTTAATAATGATATTATTAAAATCCTGCGTTTTAATAATGATAACTATGAAAACAGCCTGAATGGATGTTGATTTAATAAGGCCTTCTTGTCTCTCCATGGCCCAAAGACCCTGTGTGAGCTGGTCTGAGTTGGATATAACTTGAAATTTAGCTAATGGACCTCTCTGTGTCTCTCACAAGCCAAATTAATCTGTGATCTCAGAAGAAATTTGGGACACTAAGCTCATAAAATAGCTTGGAACACCTCAAATTTTGCCACAGATATTTTGGACTTCATACATAGAAATGCTGGGGTTCTGCTGGTTTATAGCAGTATTTTTAAAGTAAACCCAGGCATGTAGACAGTGATGAAAACCTGTCTATTCCTTCTGATTAGCTGTTTTTATTAAAAAATGGTTTGCATGTGTTTAACCAGGAAGAAACCAGTGAATTTACAAGATCATGCAGCGACTCACTTCACCAAACGAAAGTCTTCTCTAATAAGTAGAGCTCCTGGGGATGCAATAGAGAGACACTTGAAATTTATGTGTACATAAGTTTAATACGTTCCTAACATCCGTATCTATCTATCTATGCAAACACATATATTTACAGAGAGAGAGAAAAAGCAGATATATAGAGTGAAAATAAATCTAAAATCCAACATGTGCCAGCAGTTACTACACAATATGCTTCCAGTACTTGCCTTTTAAATAATTCTGTCAAGCACTTGCTAACATCTAGTGATTTGGAATACATCAGAATGGAACATACTCAATATAACCACAAACGAAAGATTCTACTGAATACTAAAGCCTGGGTAGAAGTGCTTATAATTTAGATTGGAAATTTCCAATAGGACTAAAAGTGACTTCCAAACTCAAATAAATAGGCCAAATTATTTATATGCCTTTTAAAATTCCCATCCCTGTCCTCTTCTGATTTTTGGTTCATCGGTCTAACAGAAGACATTGTATTTACAAGATGGGTAAAATCATGTGTAAGCTTTCTAGACAATTTTAAACTGATGCAGCTCTCCTAATCTGTCTGTTTTCTGCTGAGGAGATAGTGTAATTAGTTTGTCCCTCTCAACTGCTTTCACAATATCCCACAGGATATATGGGCTAATTTCTTCTGTGTTGCTATAGAAAAAGTACTATCTCACAATATCTCCAGCTGAGATATTATGCCACAAATCCTTTTCAGAAGCTGAATTTCACAAGAATTCCCAGGGAACTGCAGATAAAGAGAGCCATATTTGCAGGCATTAGCAAGAAGGAAATGAAACAGCATATACACACTACAGTAGGAAGTAATGTAAAATTAGTCACCAGTACACATCCCCCTGGAAAAAGACTGATTAAATGTAGGTTCCCAGAAACTGAGTGCAGAAAAAGAATTAACAGGTATAATAGAACATGCTCTTCATGCACAGAACACAAAATTCAACCTCTGCAAAGGCTGAATTATTAAAGAGCAACTTATGCTTTAATTTGTCTGTTTAAGAGGAGGATAGACAGGGGACAGACAAAATGCTATCTATTTAAAGGTTTTAAAGCACTGCAGAACAAAGGAAAATGTGGAAAAGCTCCTTTTATGAAATTTCTGATAGCTTTGTGGAAGAGTTTCTTTGGAAAAACCAATGGAATCACAGGATTCTTATCTTCACAGAAGCACTGTTGCAGAGAAGAAACAGAGTCTGGGCAGGCAGCCTAAGATAAATACTTTGGAGAACAGAAGATGATATGCTGGAAGACTGGATTTGGTATGGGTTTCAATGAAGAGGTGTCTGAAAAAAGGGATTGTCCAAAATCTAAGAAAAGTTTTCATGATGATACGAACATTGAAAATAAGGTAACACTGCAAATAATTACCTAATTCAAATGTGGAAGATAAAATACACCCTAGTGGTATTTCTGACCTATTTATGCCTTGCACATGCTCCTGGAGGAAATTTTTTTCTTTATGACTGTCCTCTGAAGGGATAGCAAGGTATACACTGTGGGAAAAAAATATTTTTTGCATGCAGAATCCCTCTGAGAACGTTCACACAACTATCTTCAAAGCCCTTTGTGGCCCAGCACCCACCCACACGGAGATGAAAACAATATTGTATGACTGTGGTGATGGATAGCGCAACGTGAAGAACAGAGCAGTTACAAAGGAGAGGCACTGCAAGCAGGAAGTGGAGGGGAGTGTTTGCAAGTGTCTCATAGTTTGAAACAGGTTTCCAATGAATCTTCATTCAATTGCTCCAAATAACAAACACATTTCTAAAATTCAGGCTGTAAGAGCAGTGCCATGGGTATACATTTAGTCATGCTACAAATAGGTTTTTTTCCCTAATGATAACCATCCCTTGCTTATGCAGGAAATACAGCAGGGTTCCTCCCCTTTGGTGGGGTTACTGTGCACCAGACTGAGGGCATGTGCACTGCAAAGCCCAACAGATGACTGTCTCAGAGAAACAGCACACACCCTCTTCAAATCACCAAAATAAGGAGCCTAAGAACAAGCTGGGTGAGCAGGGGACACATATGAGCATCATGGATCTACGACAATGTGCTTCACAGGTAGCCCTCAGGAGCAGCCATTGCATGTGTAGGAGCTGCTCACAGGCTCCTAGGGGCAGAAATTGTGCTGCTTCACACAGTCTGTGTGAAGGGGTGCATTTGTTTGTGGCACAATGCCCGGGCCTTCAGCCCTCTGCCACCAAAGCCCTGGCAGATAGCAGTGCAGAGAAGCTCCTCAGGTTCCAGCCTGCAGCCACGGGTCAAGGCTTTCCCTTGGGAAAGTATTTAAACAAAATGTGTCCTGGCAGATATCCCAGAAGTGTGCCCAGTGTCCTGCAAAACAGCAGGACATTCCTGAGCGGGGGTCACTGAATGTGTGTATGCGTATTTATATGTGTCTATATATTTAGATAGATACACATGCAAATATTTTACACACTACTTTGTAGTTGATTCGCTGCCTAATAGGGAGCTCTGATAAGAATAGTTTTTCATTTCTTTTTCTAAGCATAACCTTCTCTTTCCTTCATGGGCTGTAAAAATCTCAGAGACTAAACTATCTCCAGCATACTATCCAACCCAGTCATCAGGGCTGCATAATTTTGGATAAGCACCTGCTTCACCTGGAAAAAAACCTAAAATATATTTTGCAGGCTGTTTTTCAAGATTTTTTTACTTATTATTTAGCGTATTATGATGCTACAGCTGTGCAAAGCTGCTCTGAGGTCTGGAACATCAAGACAATCCTAGGAGAGGTGGGTTAGTATGCATGCAGTGAAGATGTGGTCAAAGGTTTGGTAATTTTATCATACAGCTTCTCAATTCAGTGCATGGGTATCACCACCAGTTACATTCTGTCTTGAATTTGAATGGTGTCTTTAAATTTTTTGGACAAACAGGAATTATTGAAAGCAACAAGCAGGGGAGAAAATTTTTCATTAAAAATTGTGGTTCTCCGTGGTGGTGGTATCTCATTTTCTTCCCCTGTGGATGTTTGTGAGGCTCTTGTCCTGAGGCAATGCAAATTAAAGGGTGGGAGCTGGGCCTGCTGCTATTGACATTCAAGGGGGATCTCAGTGACTTCAGCCAACCTGTTGTGCTTTGCCTGTTGGTGTCAACAAGATCATGCAGTCTGGGTGATGAGGACGTGGCCTCAAGTTTACCATAACCTGATAAAGGTGAGAAGATGAGAGGTGATAATGAGAGGTGAAATGCTTAGTCAAGTTTCTGTGACTTTTGGTCTTCTCAAACGTGCTGAATATAAAATATTGTACCAGTAAAAAATATCTACAATATCTAAGAAGGTATTTACTAAGTGACCGAACTGCTATGAATTAAGTTCTAAAGTGTATTTCAATTTAGCTTTCTCCTGGGTGAACTGACATCAAGACAAGTCTTTCTAAAATAGTGTTTGTTGTGTACTAAGATTTCTAGCCTGAGGGTTAAACACTATATTTTTTTTTAATTCAGAGCTACTGAAAAATGACTAAACTGGGAAGGAATTTAAAGAAAGTCCCTCTCCGTTTGATCTGCCTCGATACGATTCAGAAAAATGTGACAAGCATTTTTGCATTTCCTGCATTGCTACCAGGACCCAAATCTAGACTGTGTTCTCTGCTGGACTCCTCTGTTGCACTGGGAGGGTCAGAGTTATTCCTTTCTTGTTGTGCACCTCACTGAGGACTTTTTTGGAGAAGTAGCCTGAGTGACTACACACAAACAGAGTCCGTGAATTAGCAACTAGTAGGTTTAGTGATGGGCTGGAAACTCTTGGGGAGCACGGCTGCACCACTGAGAGGTCTGTGGACGAACTTTCAATCTACACCAAGGAATTCAGGATATATTTATGCACCCAAAGCACAATCATTTCGGAAATTATGCCTGACATGCAGAAGGTCCATAGTTCTGCTCAGGTAGGATTGAACCAGTTGTGATATACAGTACTTCTAACCAAAGGGGTGTGGGTGGGTGTATGTGTGTGTTAGAGTGGGAGGGGGGGGGTGTTAGGTGTGTGAATGAAGTGGCTCAGAAGCATCAGTGAGGTTTTGCCAAAATCAAAGATGTTGATTTGCTCTGGGAAAAATCTTTAATATGCTCTCTACTTTGAAGATAAAATTTATAGATATTTTCCAATAATTGTGTTGTCTCACTGTGGGGTCAATATTTTGACCATGATGGACAGTGGTAGTATTACAAAATTTATTTAAACAGTCTATGTACGAGCTGAGTCAGTCTTAGCTGCCTAGCTCACTGCTGTCCACCTGGAGTCTAGATTTAGAGTTCTTATGCACAGAGATGACAGTTTGACAGTGTCATCATCATGAATGGATTTTGTGTCTAAGTTTATATTGTAAGAAAACCTGAGTCTAAAAATGCTTGATTGCTAATCCAGCTGAAAGTCCTCCTTTTATGTGGAAGTTCTCAAGTGAAAAGGATGCAAAGACTATAATAGTCAGAGGACAAATAAAAGGATAAGAAAACAATTTTAATACTGGAATGAACTGCTATCCGAACCCACGGACATAATAATACACAATTCGTAAAAGTGCAAAAATTCAGGTTGGGAATATTGAAGATTTGCAGAAATGCCAAACATTCAGAGACCAAATTCAGCCAGCAGCCAATTTCAAATATTTCCAAGCTGAAAAAGTGTTTTAGAAAACTGTGCTCATTTTGTTTGTTAACAGAGATAATCAAACAGAATTTCAGGCCTTGTTGTTGTGCCAGGCTGCAGTTCACAGGCATAAAGAATTAAGCCATTCTTACTAGAGAAAAAAAGTAAATTAATGAGCTCTTAATAAATAGTTTAACAGGCAGTGTCAAAATATTGTGGGCTTACAGTAAATGACATGGCAGTGACTTATGATGGATTCCTCTCTGAAAACAAATTGTAGGGATTGCCAGAGGATGCCCACAGAATAACACATCGTGGGAAGCCAGAGAGGGAGGCAGGGGCTCAGTTCTACTCCATCCCCTTTTCAAATATTAACACAGTCCTTCTGCCAGATGTATACACAATACGTGGGGGTGGCTGTGCGGGTGCCTGTGCCTGTCCTTTCCTGGAGGTGTCTCAGTGGAGAAGCCATGACAGGGCTGCCTCCCCAGCTGAGTGTGTCCCAGGGTCACAGTGACCTCAGTGCCAGTAGTGTCTGGCCCCTGCTGTGCTCCCAGGCACAGGGTGGGAAGCTGTGTTTACTCCATGCAGGTTTGAGCAGAGAGAAGGGGGCGAAGGAAGCAGATAAATGTGACTGCAACTGTTACTACTCTTTTTTCAGATCTGGTGAGGTTTTCTTTTGCTGTCACCTGTACGTTTAAAGAGCTCTGTGATTTGCTTGTGATAATTAACAGAAACCCTCAGATCAGATGTAGCGCTCACGGTGCTGCTCCCATGGGCAATGCTGCAGGAGGCAGTCAGTTCTGTTTAACGTCTTTATAAATAATATGGAGCATTCACAGACAGCTCAGGCTGGCGTTCATTACTGTGCAGTATTTAGTCCCTTGGCCAATTCATAATCAATTTGATACCCTTGTGGTAAACACAAGACTTTCCTGCTCACTATTGATAGAAAAGATAGGAATTTAAAAGAGAAAAGATGGTGATGCTTAATTCAGAGCAGGAAAGCAGAGCAGACATTATAAACAACAATAAAACTGCCACCATCAGCTTAGCAGCTGTATGTATTTGGACTAGAGTACCTTACAGTGTGTAACAAGGATCTATTTCAAATGCATTATTGAGAGCACAGCAGGCACCACTCTAGGTAGATCTTGCATTTGAAAAAGGATTGACAATACCCAAGAAACAAATTTTCTATTAAAGTACAAAGCACATAATACCCATGTGTGGACACCAGAGTTTTATTTTTTCTTGGGCATTTGTATCCAAAACAACTTCAATAAATGGAATATGTAATGAGATTCTATATCATTTGCCAAAATTGATCTAAACTGTGCAGGTATTCTTCTCCTCCATGTTGCGTTTCTATTGAAAAAAGCAATGAAATTAGATGACTATGCTTTCTTTTTAAAAATAGTTATTTTCTGTTGACTTTTACCCAGGGAAATTACATCCTCTTTATTGAGTCTGCAGATGTTGGAACTTAACCACGATCGTGGCTGATGTCATTTGTATTCAGGCATTCATTAGTGATGTTCACAGGTTTCTTCCTCTTCACACTTTCACTCATCATTTCATTATTGATTGTAATTTAATTAACCAGATGGCAACTGCCAAGTTCACATTTGCTACTTACTCCAGATGACAAAACTCAAAATGCACTCACACAGTCATATTTGTTGAGATATTAATTTCTGCAGTAAAGCTTGTGCTAAAGTCAGGATTATTGCCTATTATTAAAATGTTTGCTGAATAGTAACAGAGCAATCCTTTGGAGATGCTCAAAGGCTGAGGTTTTTGCTGGATTTTATAAGGAAGCCCCACTGTGCTGTTGAGCATTAATCAGGTATTTCATTGTTGAGGAGGAAGGTGTGCTGAGCAAGCCTTTGTGAGAGGCATGTGTGACCCCACATGAGCTGATGGATAGGCTGTCTTTTGGGAAATAACTCTGGGGTAGGAGAGCAGTTCTTGGACATTTCAAAACACAAGACTGTAATTGTCAGTGTAGCTGACATTGTCTTAAATGGCATTGGGGTTTCACTCCAAGTCATGGTGGACCTGAGAAAATAACGAAGGATTGATATATCAAAGTTTTTGTCACACTTCTCCATCCTTGTTGAAAGTAGTAGGGTTTTTTTTGCAACACCCCATAATCATCAAAAAGCAAAGGTGTTACTATAATTTTCAAAGATCATATTTTTATTCCCTTGTAAAACATGTTTAAGAGTTTGTCTGTATTCTTTTGCTTTTCATGAAATATATAATTTTGTTCCCCCTCCCCTTTTTTTTTTTTTAGCAAAGGTAAAATGGGAAAAAAGAAAAAGAGAATAAAATGAACATAAAATTTGGAAATAGTTTAGATACATTTTATTAAAGCTTAAAAAATATTAAAATAGACAACAAAAATTTTCCAATTAAAAATAATGATCATGACATTTACCATTTTCAGCCAGAGAGTGATATCTGTCCAGAAGATCCTTATCAGGAAAAAAAAAATCAAAATTTTAAATGTGTTTCATCTTTTGTCAGGCTGAAAAAATAAAAAAAACCCCAAACCACAGTAAAAGTCTAATCTAAACAACAATGAAATGTAATTTTACACATGTCAAATTTTCTGCCTATGACATACAGGGTCATAGGATACTAGAAGGGCTACATATGTGGTTGGATGCAGACATTTCCATTTTTTAAAATCATAATCATGCTCTTTTTTTAATTTTGTTCCCCCTCCCCCTTTTTTTTTTTTTAGCAAAGGTAAAATGGGAAAAAAGAAAAAGAGAATAAAATGAACATAAAATTTGGAAATAGTTTAGATACATTTTATTAAAGCTTAAAAAATATTAAAATAGACAACAAAAATTTTCCAATTAAAAATAATGATCATGACATTTACCATTTTCAGCCAGAGAGTGATATCTGTCCAGAAGATCCTTATCAGGAAAAAAAAAATCAAAATTTTAAATGTGTTTCATCTTTTGTCAGGCTGAAAAAATAAAAAAAACCCCAAACCACAGTAAAAGTCTAATCTAAACAACAATGAAATGTAATTTTACACATGTCAAATTTTCTGCCTATGACATACAGGGTCATAGGATACTAGAAGGGCTACATATGTGGTTGGATGCAGACATTTCCATTTTTTAAAATCATAATCATGCTCTTTTTTTCTTTCAAAACTAAACTTTTCCTTGGGAAACTTACTTGTTTGTAAGAGCATTATTTCATTGGAAAGCCTTTCTCATGGAAGGTTCTCAAATCACACCGATTACTTTCTTTTTGCCAATAAGTTTGATTTTAAGTATTATTATTACAAAGTTTCCTGCTATGCCTATTAGTTGTAACAGCTTGATGTAGCATTTGTCAATTGTTTAATTTTTATCCTTCTCAGCTTGAATTCAAGGAAAAAGCTGAAGAAGCCAAGGGAAATTAAAAAACCCTCTCTTTGGGAGTCACAGATTGATTCTTCCTTCTGACATTAAAGAAATTATTCTATTCTTAAGTAGTGCAAAAGATCTTGTATCTTGTAAGCTCGATGAAGCTTTATCATGGCATTCTCTTTCTCATGGCAATCTTCATTTATCTTTAAAGATCAACATACCAATGGGCTTTTAGATAGTCTTTACATCCAGAAGTTTTCTATGCCCAGAAGATCTGGATCCACCCCGGTGTCCTCAGCACAGGCTCAAGGTGCCAAAGCGGAGGCTGAAGGAGGTCTGGGAGCTTCACCTGCAACAGCACTTGGCTGCTATAACATCAGCAGCATTTATCTGACTGGGGTAAAATTAGCAAATAAATGAGAGGGCCATTTCCATGCCAAGGACATGTCTGATAGGCACTTCCCAGTTTCTCCCTGGGACAAATGTGAATGCAGTTCTTCTCCCCAAGGTGAGGGGCTGTCGATAGCTCTTTGCAGACCGAAGAGCACCTTCTATTCTGCCAGCCTGAAGGGAACAGCAGCTGTGGGGGCATGAAACAGTGGACCTGCATGCAGAGATTTTTGTGTCTCAAACACTGCAGAGATGCCATAAACAAAATTTTGTGAAGTCAGGATTTGCAAACGTAAAGAAGATTTGGATACAAATAAATATTTAGCAGGGATTTAGCTAACTGGGTAATCCTCCAGAAGCTAAAGCTACACTGTAATAAAAATTGAATGGCACAGATATATTGGCAATAGCTCTACATGCAAAAGTAAAGCCATCAGGTTTTTTCCAGCCATTGATATTCAGATATTCAGAACTCAGTTTTCACAAAGCATCCTATGTCTGAAACAAATGTAAAGATTCATGTAAAGATTAATGAAGGTTAGAGTGAAACAAACAGGAAATAAACTGTCTCTTGTCACAGCTTACAAAGTCATTCTCTATTTCCTTTATCTATTAGGGAGTATATGGAGCTTAAAGATTTCAAAAAATATATATAGCAATATGCTTTAGAGTGGACAGAGCAAACTATAAGAGACTTTCTGAAACTATGTTGCAAAGAATTTATTTGCTGAAACATAACTCGACATTTCTTTATCTGACTGGAATAATGTGTGAGCTAAACCCAAAATCTTTCACAAACAAATACTGCCATTTGTACAGCAAGTAGTAATTTGTGCAACACAAACGAGCAACATTGTTTAGCAATTTTATGATATTATTTGAAAATATGCATGTTTTCTATGCTTCCAGAATAAAGTTAAAAATACCATAGCAGGCCCTTTGGGATGATAATGTAATTTATTAATGCACTTTATTGAGGTCATCCTTTGTATGCGAATTCATCCACCAAAATTTTCATTAGGCTTTTAATTCCCTTTCTGTTAGATAGTAATGTCTTCTCATGGTTCCATCATTATGGAAATACTGTATCAGTCAAACAGCAACTTGACAAAATTAATTTTTTTTTCAATTATTCATTTTTGAGAAAAGCAGTTGAAAGGTTTGTGACAAAAAGAGTATCATTATCTCAATGGGTAGTTTTTTCAACATGGCCTTACTCTGAAATGCAGATTCAATGAGATTTATTACTTTCATAAATGTAACTATGTGTCTTACAGGACTGAAGCCCAACCCAGTTCAAATTGCAGAGTCAATCAGTTCATATTTCTGTCATTGCATAGTCATTTTTAATAAATTGTACCATTGATTCTTGAAGTTTATATCCAATCATATATCATATATATCAAAGTTTAAAAATATACTGTTGACCACACGCAGCCACAATTTTTTAAGACTGTACACTTATTTGCTAAAATGTGTTAAAACAACAACTTTAAACGTCTTAGAATAGAATCTGCTCTAGTTATTTGTAATGGGCATTAGTCTAGAAACTAAGATCTGCAGATAGATTTCCTGTTGTTAGGTCCTTCTGGCCAGGTAAGATATGACTGACTTTGAAACCTTTGAAACCAGTTTATGTTTTCTATCCCAAGATTAGGTGCTTTAGGCAATTAAACTTGTTTATTCTCTTCTCTACCCTTAAAGAAGTTAACTCAGTCTGGCACAACAGCAACACTTTTGCCCCCTAGATATTAGGTTTTACAAAAAATAATTCATCCTGAGACTTGGAAGATTCATTAGTGCCCAAACTGGCAAACTGTAAGCATGTACATGAGAAGACAGTGCAAGTGATAAAGAAAATTTCTTAATAAGGACACTCATGGCACAATATGATTTAAAAGGTAAAAGTAACAGAAATCAGGTAGATTCTTTCTCATGATACTGATCACAGGATACATGTGTGACTGTAGATGTTAGCCCTCTAGACATTTAGGGGTAAATACAGCTTCATTGGCTTTTCTTTTTAACAGTCGCCACTGTTACAGTTCTAAACATACAATAGCACATAGAGAACATGTCCAAAATGAACTTCTATAAAATCACAATTCAAAGGACATCTCTCTTGAGCATTAACTTTGAAATCACTACCAGACACAAAAAAATGGTCAGATGTCATGTGTAGGGTATACAAAAGGTATAATCTTTGAAAACAACATAATAGGGGAAAAAATGTCTGATTAAAGTTCTGAACTGAACAAAAATTCTTTTCTTATAACTGTTAGAAAATTTGGTACGAAGCTTCACCTTTGTTGTCAAACCATTTTATTTGATTGTAACTATCATTGTTTCTACTATAATGTGTTTTATAGAGTTTATAATGTTTTAGCATTCATTTTACAAGCTTTTTTTATTAGACATTTATAATGACACTGGATTAGTGCTATGCTTTTACCATTTGTTCCCTGTTCTCTGAGATGATGAGAAAACATTTGTCATGTTCTTCATCCCATTACCAAAAAAATCCCTATTTTTTATAGGC
This sequence comes from Corvus brachyrhynchos, assembly GCF_000691975.1. Lineage (NCBI taxonomy): Eukaryota > Metazoa > Chordata > Aves > Passeriformes > Corvidae > Corvus > Corvus brachyrhynchos. The sequence continues at coordinate 300,178 of NW_008236196.1, read as the reverse complement.
TATTATAACAGTCGGCTTCCACAGTAGAGCAACGACTTAGTCTTTGGAAAGACCTGCAAGAAATTTACTTTCTCTTATGTTGCCTCCTACTGGCCATGGGCCTTTCTGCTGGAGGCAGAGGTTGCAAAGGGGGTGGTTCCCAGGACCTACTTGGGATCTAGATTCATATTCAAGCTCTTTAAAATCCCCTTTCCCTGTCATGTAGTCCTAAATTACTTACCTGCTTGATTCTCCAGCCAGTAAACCTCAGAAACTCGCAGTCATTACATAACCACACAATCTAGTCATGCCAGCATGAAGGTACTGAGCTGGTGCTTCAAACTTCCAGAAAAGTCCAAATAAACAATTTCTACAGGTATCTCATTTCTAGGTACACATCCAGTAAATATTTTGCAGTTACTGAAGGGGCCTCACACAAGGCATAAATAATGGGCTGGTCTCCATGTCGAAGCTGTTCATTTCAGTAGATAAAAGAGTTACATTAAATAACTCCCATAGCAGAGGCTGTTGACAGGCAGCACAATTGTTGACAGATATCCTGCAGCAAAGTCCTAGGAAGGTTTTCTCCTTGAATTTTAAAATATTATACTGCACGGGAAAAGATCTTTGTGTACATGGGCATTCCAAATTAGTTTTAAGCACATCCAAGATTGTAAAGAATGTAATAACTCTTATAAGACAATTGATACAACTGGAAATAAAAAAATCCCCCCAAGTTTCCCTCCACACATTGATGGTGACCCACAGAAGAGCTTATGTGCTTGACGCTTTGTGCTTTTTCCACATAAGTTGCTCTCATAAGAAAAATGTTGAGTCTTTTAACATTAAAACATTCCTTGCTTTAGACAGCCACAGATAGAACAATACCTTTCATACTAACCTATATTAAACTAAGTCAAAACCATCCCATTCTTCAGAAAAGATGCAAAGGGACTGTTCCTTTCACAAGCTGTTCTATCAGAGTGGAGCCACAGTAGGGAAGAGACAGAAGCTGCTTTATTTGTGCACTGAGTTTTGTCTTTCTTATCTATCCATAATAAACTTGAAATCTTTACCTGAGACCTGGAGTAACTACCTCAAATCAAGCCCCTGTGACAGTCAACTGTCTGACACCACACGTTGCACTGCCCTGGGATTTTGCAGTGCTTCTGAATCTAATTCTTTGACAAGGAACAGAAAAGCCCTCAGGCTATGGCCACCTGGGACACTGTGCTTCTCTGTGCTCACAAAAGTTGTTGTTGGCTCTAGGGTCTGGTAAGGATTAAAGTGCAATGGGTATACTCCTTGGTCCATTTAAATGTGAGCGGCTGTGGATTTGATATTATTACCTTCATTTATGCCGAAAAATACCTCTCAGTGTAAAAAGATGTTATAACATGTTGTTAAACTGAAACTAGGGTAACTACTTAATGGGTGGATTTCCACAGGAGCTACAGAGAGTTAAGTGCACAACTCTTCAATTTTAGAAGAGTTTCAGAATCATAGATAATAGCAAATTAGATTTCTTAATGCTAGGAAATCTTCGAAGATATGTAACATATTATGGTTCCTTATCATTTTAGCCTTTCTTCTGCTCATCTGTCTTTATGTGAAGGTGAGGTCATATAATGTGAGAATGCAAAAGGCTGGTCATCATAGCAGAGGGTGCTGCTGCAATCCTGCTCTGCCCATGCTAGTAACAGGGACTGGGGTCTCTGCTGACTTGTGTCAAAGCCATTACAGTAGTGATGATGGCTACAGTGGCTTGTGCTACTTGAACATCGACTTAGGGAAATTTTGTGCGGTTACCATGGTTTCTGGAAGTTGCACGTTGTTTTTCTTTAAGACACATTTATCATACAGAAAAGAACGTAAACTTTTCGGGCCAATGGCTGGCTTTGGGGCTCATGTTTGAGCATGATATATGGTGATATGATTTTTGCCTCTTAAAAACTATCTTATCAATTCAAATTATAATTTTAGATAGGTTGAAACACCAGTTTAAATAACTACAGGGCAGAATTACAGAGAAAAAAGGCTGAAGTTCTTGCACTGAGTGCATCCAGACAGAATTTACCATGTCTTAGTTTTGTCTTTACAATTAATTGAGAAATAGAAATGTGATCTGGAGTAAAGGAGTAGACTCAAGCTCTTAAAAATAACTTGTGTAGAAAAAGCTGTCACAGAACAGTTTACTAAACAGCCTCTTGGAGCCAAAGGGATTGAGCTGCTCTCTTTCAACAAGAAACAAAGAAGATCTGACTACAAGGAACCATAAATAGATATTACTTGCCCGGTGGCAATTTGATAGCTATATTTCAACACTTTCAGATTATTTTTGGCAAAAATTTGTAGGCAGGCAGCCTCTGGGCAAGTAGCAGTCACTTTTTAAAGCAACAGAGAGAAAAATCAGAAAGAGTTTATATACAGCATCCAGTATTTGCATGGTGCAAATTGGTGTGAACCAGTCACTTGCTAAAACAGCTACAGTTTGATTTTAAATCCTTTCCTTTCTAATTTTATTGTTCAGACATGACGTATGCCATGTTTTATCAAATCATTCTGTACAGTAGCTCAAAAATATTACATCACTGCTGACACAAGATTATATGACCTGATAGGCCTGAGGTAACCTCATGTGATTCCATGTTTAACACAAGTATCACTTTGCATAGCTGAAGACCACGTTTTAGGTCATTTAAGGCTAGTATTGTTTTGGTTTTTTTCTAGTTGCAAGGAAGTCCGCCCATGCCAAGAGCAGTGAGTTAGTGAGCTGAAAGAAATGACACCACTAGGGGTGTCACCTCTAGCATGGGTGAGAGGGTGGTATTTTTCCCACTAAAAGTGGGAATCAGAACCAAGTCCTTCCAGTGCTGCTCACCACAGCTGATCCTGACTTGCACACGTGCCATTAGCTGTTCACTATCCGGAGCAGAGGGATTCTCAGCCCTCCTGCTATGCAGGTGCTGCGATGCAGCTGCTCTCTAGGGAAGTGCTTGCATAGCAGCCCCAGGAGTTCAGCGCCGTGTTTGAGTCCCTGCTACAACAAAGTAAAACAGCTACAATTAGTTCAGACACTTCTAGTACTTACTGCTGTCACATACAGGGCTTATGAAGTCTAACAGTGCAGTCTTTCTGGGTGAATCCTTGCCCTTTGCAGCTTGGGAAATGCAGTAAGAGGAGTCAGCAACCTAAGTGTTTACTTTCCAAAAGGCTAAATAGGTTTTTTTCCCTTTCTTTTTCTGAGGGATTTCAGTTTTAAATTGTGAGCTGGTTTTGTAATAAAAGGTTTTCATGCACCTGGAGGAGCAGATTTAATTGACCAAACTATTATGCCAAATTATAATGCTTTAGTCTGTATCTGAAACAGTGGCCTATGTTATTTTTATGATGATTGGTAAGAAAAAAACATTTTATGTGTGACTGATGTTATCTAATTCAGGTATCTGCCTGAAGCTGATTTGTATCTCAAAAGTGCCTTCTTTTTTTGCCAAAATTCAGGAGTCTAGACAACCAGCTCTGGTGCTGACCTCCACATTTAGAAGTTTGAAGTCATGTCAAATGAGTCCCTTCCTTGGGTTCTAAAAGGATTCAAGTCTATATACACAAAATGCAATGCAGTGAATAACACAAGCCTAAAGCAGAATGTAGGTACCAGTAAGATACCTATAGCCATCAGCTCTGCAGAGTTACCTTTCTCCTCTGCAGATGTGACATAATCAGAGTATGAAACCAGGAGCTATCCCAGGCCAGGGTATTGCTTTCCCAGCTCCTCCCCAAGCCAACAACTCTCATGAATTCAATGGTTCTTTTTTCTGAGCAGTGCTCATGGAACTGTGCTCAGTGTTTTTGTTTTGCCACAGGGTTTTATCCTTTGCCTGCGGTCAGTGACAAACTCAAAGGGATTTGCACCAGTTGTTTTATAGTACCATTCCAGTAAAAATAAAACAGACCCCAGAAACTCTAAATTCTGTAATTCATTCAAATATGAACTTAATTGGTATTGTTATGGATTTAAATTTTTATTTTTAATTTTTCATATGATTTGTTGCTTCTCCTGGAACACATGAGCTGTATATTACATATGGACATATGTGCTGTGTAATACATGTTACTATATTTTCTTCATATCCCAGAAATCTCACAAAAGTGAAAAATAGGCTGATGAGGCTAGAAGAGAATGAGACTTTGAAACAAAATGTAATAATCTTTCAAGCATCATTAAACAACAATTTTGATTACAGTTGTCATGAACTGCTCATATGCTGCTCTAGGCAAGGAAAGAATGGATCTTTTTTTCCACCTGCAAATATGACTGACAACAGCAAGAAGAGATAAACAGTCCAATTTTACTCAGAATTACTTGACTAACTTGTATAATTTAGTCACTGTATAAAACAGATGCTTTCCTTTCCAATCTATGTGTAATGAATATCGATAGTAATTTCATAGGAGTATTAAATGGCAAGTATTGTAACTGGTCTGAAAGAAGCAATGATGTAGCACAGTAATGGTATGAATGATAATGGGTAATAATGAGCAAACAACTAAAGCAAAAGATCCATCCTGCAGAGGTTCATGGGAGTTTCACTGACTTAAGCATAGGAGTGGAGGGTTGTGTCACATTTTCACTTCAGACAATAAGAAAGTAACGTTTCTAAAAAGATTCTGAGGGGCATTCTACTTAAGTTATAATTAATTTGACTTCCCAAGGAACTTGAAATAGTATTTTCTTAAAAGTATAGTGTGTTCTCACTTTGCGTAAGGTTATCATCTGCTTTCAGATAGTGCTCTGTATTGACATGTAACATGAATATTTTATATGGATTTTATAGGGAGGTCTGATTTATGAGGACAAAAAAACCCCACAAGCCTATAATTTTGATGGGAGAAAGAATACTCAGACCTATTTCAGTCAGGCAATATCTTTACAACTCTTAACTAAGGTCTTTAACTTCACATTGTCTTTTATGTTTGCAATATCCTGTGAGATAGGGAAGCTTGTTTTGTTTTCAAATATCTATGTTCAGATGACAAAAATGAAAGAACTAAAGACTCAGACTATGAAACTTGTCTATATTCATTCAGAATGTCTGTGAAAGAGTCCTAAACCCAAAACCTTACTTGTGGACAACTTTGTGTTTTTCTAGATAATTGTAGATCTGAAATAATATATTCACATCTTCCTTCTAACTCTTCCCATGATATAAAAAAATGGTATTCAAAATAGCAGGACCAATATGCACAGCTCATTTCATTAACATCTTGATATTAATTTATTAACAACAAAAAAAAATACCCTTTTGTAATGGATTTGTTTGAATTTTAGATTTTGCTTCTTATTTTAGGAAATTTATCTAGTCTTGAAAGTGAATGTTTCATTGTCTGAAATCCTCTAAATTAGTATTTGCCACTTCTAATTATTAGGTTATATAGCTGTCTTACAGTTAATTGGAGAGTGGATCATACTGTGTAGGTAACACTTGTCATGGTAAGAAGAGGATTTAGACAGTTCGGGTAATAAAAAAATGCTGATATTTTCCTCTTTAAACCATGAAGAAATCTGCAAAACTGAGACTTCCATAAACCAGCAGGTAGTTATTTAATCCATTAGGCAATCATTATAATAATAAAGAGTCCATCAATTTTAACACACTGATTCCCACTGCAACAGAATACACTGATAGTCTGTGTACAAAGTATATATATGCCAGCAAAGAAAGTGGACCAGAGAGGAAAAGCTGCTCTAAATAAAAAGAAGCAGGTCTGAAAGAATGGTACAACAGCGGCTTTGCATATCTAGAAAGACATATTGGACCATTCCCTCAGTGCTATCATGACAAATTGTATAATCTAGGGACTTAGACAGTTGGGTAGTTTATGACAGTGGGTTGGTACATGCTTATATGTAGTAAGAGCTCACATAAATGTAATTGAATCTCACAAAGTTTCACCACAGGGATGTAGTCTAATGCACTCAGCTGAAAAACTGAAATTTTTTAAAGTCTTCAGTTTGGAAATTGATAGGCACAGAAAGAAATTATGTCAGAGGCTAAAACTGACCTACATCTATTTGCATGTAGGCAAATGTTCTGTGTATTGATGCTTTCAAGTACAAGTAAAGCTGTCATCCTGATTCACTGAGTGAGGGTTACCATAGTTTATACAGCTGCTGGAATGCAACGTAGTTAAGAAGAAATTTAATCTTTCCATCCCTTGTCTGAAAGTAGAAGTTGTGCTTTATCTGAATGAGAAAAAAATAATGCACATCCCCTACATTACACACACATATATAAAAAGTCATAGAGGCTGCTTTTTCTTAGGAGGTTTACTTATTTCTTTCAGTTGGTCTTTCTGAATTGATCAGATTCATTACTTGATAAAAAATGTCCTTAACACCCGGTTATGTTTGTCATAAATTGAAAATTACAGTAGAATTCACGTGTGATGTCACTGCTCTTAAATCAGTGGAGCAAGGCTGTATATGGATTGTAATTCTTATAATTAAACACATGAGGTACAAGTAATGGAAACCCTGTAACTGAAGTCCAACTTCTACATAAATAACTTTGTAGGTAAGACTGGGTAAATACAGTGTTGTTGGTGTTCTCAGATAGCAAGATTCCAGTGTTTTCCATGACTAATACTAAAGTGAGTTTTTAAGGGCAAAATGACATTGCAAGTTTAATATTTTTACCAAAGATGAGATGAAAAACTATCCTCATTGATTACTTACATGACCACAGGATTACTTATCATAGGGTACTGAAACTGGAGATGGATATAAATTCAAATGACTGCGGAAATTGTTCTCAGGATGGGAAAAAAGGTTACAAGTTAAAAAAGAAACAAAAATAGGGTCATTATTTGTTCTCTAGGGATTGATTAAGTGTGTCAAAGGCAGTCAGCCAGCAATCTCTCAGTCTCTTCTCTTCAGTGGGAGGTAATGAAATTTAATTAGTGAGAAGAGACAGCTTTCACACTAAGGAAAGGAGTGGAGAGAAAACAGGAACGTCAATGTGCACAGAGAGTAATGCTACAGTACATAACAATCCCTATTAAAACTGAATTAATAGCCAGAGATGTTTGGCCTCTGCTCTTCGTTGCAGGGCATTCTCACTTTAAAAAAACCCCCCAAAAAGGAGATAAAGCTGTATTTCTGTTATTAATGGTATGGAGGCTTAGTTCTGCTAGGGCTGAAGGCGCAAGTACGACTGTGCTCCTTCGCAATTATATAAATCCTTCCAAGTTCATATTAAAGCTGTCACAGATTTTTTTTTTCCCCATTAGAAGCAGTACTTAGTTTGTTTAGGTTATTTTTTTTTTCCTTTTTCTTCTTTGGCTTGCCTATATTATGGACTTATGTGCCCTGAAGTTCAAATAAATAGGAGTTTAGATTAATCCAATTTATGTGTTCTTGGATGTCATTGAGACCCTCCAGGAAAAGTTTGCTAAAATGTACATTGCTAATGCATCTACAATGTTAGCAGGGCAGGACTGCATTAGAAGATCTATAAGCCTATGCCTAGGGTCTTATATTCCTTGCAATATTTTCTTCTCTCAGGAGTGAAATTCTCATTAAAATGAGTTCCTGGAATTGCTGTTTGCATGCAAGAGCTTGGAAGTGTGATCAAAACATTCCTGAAGGGATAGCACATGCCAGCTGAAATGGGTTCCTTAGTGACACCCAAAGATGCCCCAGAGGAGGGGGCATCCCTCCAGCCCACCTCAGTCAAGCCACCAAGCTCAACCAGCTCACCCAGCTGTGGATGTGCCAGAGGTCACAAAAATGGGGGTAGGTGTCACCTGCTGGGTGCACACTGGTCAGCCGGGACCCCTATCAGTGCTCTCTCCAGGCTGCAGACCAGCCCCACTGCTGATCCCTGAGGGCAAGGTGAATGAATGAACTCTATGATTCTTCAAATGCATGTGCTTCCTGAAAAAACTAAATCTCAAAGTATTATGTGTGGTCTGATATCCTTTTCTTTCTCTATTTTTCCTCAGATAATCTGCCAAGATCCATGATAGTTCTCTACCATCCGGAAATACAGACACTTTATAGATATGTGTGTATGGTGTCTTAGAAGCAAAACTAAATTGTTCCAAATGTCACAGTGTGTTAAGTAACCATTAGGCTTTTTTTTTTTAATGCATAGAGTGGAAACAACAATCTTTTATTTCCTTCCTCTCCTCTAGGGGAAAGGAGCCTCCAGGGGTTTAATTGTCTAACTCCCCTTGAAATTTCTGAGCCATCTCCCCTAGGATAAAGCACTGCCAGTCTCTGGTAGTGCTTTTTGAGAAAGAGTAATCCCTGCCTCCCAATACCCTGGGTACTGCAGAGGCAGATCCAGTGCCAGGCATCTCATAGATGTCCTTGGGCTCCTCAGGCAGAGGCAGGAGTCTGCTTCAGCAAGGCCGTGACTCCTTATGGCTTGGGAGTCTGGGGTGATTCTAACCTTGAACTAAATTTGCTCTTAGATTTTACTGCAGAACAGTGATTTGAGTATTGAACAGAGATATTTCAGAAAAACTCAGTTTTTTAATCTGTTTTTCGGGTTTGTTTTTTTTGTTCATTTGTTTTTGTTTTTTTTTTTTTTTGTTTGTTTGGTTTATTTTATTTTTTAAGAGACTTGTCAATGTTTATTATTAAAAAGCCCCAACAAAACTAAACCCTAATGATTGTTAATTTTAAGTAGTGACTATTTTACCGTTCAAGCCATTTAGAACTATGACTTCCATGTCATACAGATGTTTCTGAGGTACTGCAAGGAAAAAAATATTAGAAGATGAAAATACTGAAGCTTATGCTTGCAGTATATGTACTTAAGTCCCATTGACTCTTTTGTTCTTTTTCCTCCCTCATAGTAGATAATATATTATAACTTGCCTTTGATACTCATTTTTATGCATATTTTTAAGTAGGGCTTTGAACCATTCTAAAGAAACCTATTATGGGAACATAACCATGTAAAACTTAAGGGAAAATACTTCTCTCAGGAAAACTACGGAGAGTATTAAATTTACTTACTATGTTCAAGACAGCTTTTTGGTAAAACCATCTTTCTGATCACATGTAAGCTAAAGAAATCTGGGGTGCAGGAAAACACTATTTTGCCTCTACTAACATTCTAAATGGAGCAGGAACAGTGTTTGTAATAATGGCTGTGAATACTCCCCTATGTCCAAAATCAAAGTAAAAAATCTTCTGGCTATCCATTGGAAAAAATTCCTGGCCATGAGCAAACCACAGGTAGACAAAATTCAGTTTGTCTCTACTTAAATACAGGCTTCATTTTACATATATTTGAGGATCAAACCTCAAAATTCTGTCAAACTTTGCAGTTGACTACAAAGAAGTTCCTCTTACTGTTTTTCTTCATTACGGTTCAGGATCCTAAGTCTTTCAAAATCACCAGCTTTAATTTCATTGTTAGTGCACAGCAACACACAGAAAAAGAATTTTCTTCTGTCTAGGGAGAACTTAGATCTGCCAGCTTCTTTCAATACATATCTAACATTTCTTATTCTTTATTACATTGAGTCATGTTGGCCTAATGAGCATCCTACTGAAATCCTGCATCTGGTTACTTGCAGGCAGAAGAATTATTCAAAATAACCCAGCCACTGATCATCACTTCTAATTTTCTCCTGAGACACAAATTAAAAAAAGGCAAGTGAAAGACAATAAAGAACAAAAGGGTATAAAGTTCAAGCCCATCAAATATCAGGGTAAAGGCTAAGGGCTATCAGAGCTGCAGGAAATATGGGAAATAAGCTAAACAAATGAGAAGTGTTATTTGGATTCTGCTGAATTTTCACACCTACTCTAAATGCTACATTGTATACTTCTGCATTGGGCTTAATGAACTCTGAGCGGTAACAAGGCTTGCTCAGAAGACATGACTCTGTGAGAGTCAAGCATAGTGTCAGAAAAAAGGAAAATTTCAAACTGCAATACCAACTAAAGGTTTCAGAAATGTGTGACAGTTGACATGCAGACAGGGAATGAAGGGGGAAAATGTAAGTTAATTGTTGCTCAAAGAAAGAAGTTTCAACTTAAAAAAGCTTTAATTTAATGTTATACATCTTGATCTTGTAATAAACCTGGTATTTCATATTTCCCTGAAGATACTCTGGGATGCTTTAATTCTGATATCTCTAAAGTGTATTGATTGAGTTGCAAACCATCATTATAAAAATGTAAATGAGAATGCATCATCTGGGATTGTTTCATCAACCTGAAAGAAAGCTGTAGAGAGAATCAGGAAGGAAATAAGCCTTTTAATTTAAAATAAATAACTAATGCTTTTCGATATGGTCTAGAGGCTCAGATATGCCATCTATGAATGAAATTATGCCATTTCTTGCTTCAGCCCTTTTACAGGTGCTTTCTACATGGGGAACAGTTTGGACGGCAAAGCCTTTACATATCTCACTGTCTTGGGGTGACTTCATGATGTGTATCCCCTATCGCTGCCCCATGCCCAGAAATTAATTTTGTGCCTTTCTATGCCTTTAAACTGAGCCTGAGAGGGGGGAGGAAAACTTCTGAGCAAAACTTCTTCAAAGCAGTTTTGCAGTTTTTATTTTCATGTTTCAAGGACACAGAGATACAGACTTCTCTTGCTTCTAACAGCAGCGGTGGGAGCAGGAGGAGGCAGCTTGCTTTCCAGCCAGCTTTTGGCCAGTTTTTCAGCTTCTTTTTCTCTGGAGAGAGATGGAGAGTTGGACTTTTGTTTTTCCTGGAATTTTGGATTTTTTCCCTTTTTCTGCTGGACTGCTTCAATATCAGAACACATCGGGAGGACTTTCCACCGAGCACAGAGGGCCTGGCCCTGGGCCAAGCCCCAGCTCCGAGGAGACCAAAGGGAGGACTCGAACACTTGCCCAGGTTTTTCTCCACAGCGAGAGATTTTATTATTTAGTGTTATTATCCTTTCCCGTGTGTTTGTTAAATAAATAATTTTTATCTCTTTCACTTTCCTTTGAGGAAAAAGTTTCTTTTTTCCCGAACCTGGTGGGGGAGGGATGGTTGTAACCTGCCTTCTCTCAGAGGATGTATTTCTAAATTTGGCCAAACCGGCACACTCACCCAGCAGCTTCCTGTGCTGTATGGCTGAATATACGCTTGAGCTGCATAACACTTCACCAAATATCTCAGAAAACATCAGCATTTGATAGCAAACTGAGATAAGATGCTTCAATGCACACTGTCCACCCTTTGGAGAGAGTATGGGGGTATAGATAGCACAGTACTGATGGCAGTTACATTGCTCCATGCGCAGCTGAGAAACACTCGGATATTCCAGTGTGGGATGTGACATAAGAACAAAACCAGAACAAATCGATTCAATTTAGAAACATGCTGTCTAACTAATAATTTTTAAACTCCAAGTATATATGAATAATCATGTTGAAATATTGCCTACACACTTTCACATACTAAATTACCCAGGATAGTAAAACCTATCAGAAATATTTAATTTTCAATGAAGAAAGGCTTCCTGGTTTTTTTGTTGTTGTTGCTGTTGTTGTTGTTGTTTTTAAGTGCAGAGATTTTATGCCAGAATATCTCTAATTTTATTTCCATACACTTAAACCTAAAGCTGCAACATTAGAAATTTATTTACATATCTTTCCATCTCTCTACTGTGTTTTAGCAAAACTGCAGAACAGGATACTCAGTTACAGAGAGTGCTTGTGAACTTTAATATTCCAGTTTATATTTATATTCTCCATTGATGCAGCTGAGCAGACCTCAACTGATTTCAATTGCCTTATGCTCACACTGACTGCTAAGCCTTTTAGAGAAACTACACTGTGGCAGTAAGTTCTGGGCAGCTGACACTGAAGGAAGGAGTATAAAATTGTTGGGGTTTTCTGTTTGTTTTCTTTCAGGACTGAATTTACTTAGAATTTTATAGGCTTTTTCCTGTAGAGCTGTGTTGGTTGTACTTGGACAACAGATGTTCACTTAGTTGCTGTGCCTCATAGCCTTGGAAAAACAAGGTAAAATTGAATTTAATCTTCTTGCGGAATTGTGGAAAAGCTTATATTCACTTAAGGAAGTAACTTTGCTGAAAGATATTGTCTTTCAGTGAAAGGTGAAAGAAGGTGAAAACAAAAGGCAAACAGAGGCTGCAGTCGATATCCAATTCAAAAATGCCTGTAAATTCTAGCCATGTGAAGAGACCTGGCTTTATGTGAAAACACAGGTCTGTGTCAGAAGTTCAGCAAGAAGGCCAATTCTTTCAGGAAACTAGTAACAACGTAGTGTAGGGTAAGGTGTGGATGTGGAGGGTTTGAGAGAACTGCACATTACAGAAGAGATCTGGACAATGAGGCACATCCTGCTTTCTGAATTTTTTGGAGGTGTAAAAGGCTGTAGAAGAAGCACAAACCAGTTAGATGGCATTTTATTTTGTCAAGATTGGCTGCTAAGAGTTAAAATATCATCCTCTCACTAATGCCATTAATTTAGAGACCTTTAAGGCCTAAAATGGTTTCTAGGTCTCCTAGTCTTGTTTTATAAATGACCCAGGACACTGAAGTTCATTAGATATTCACATAAATATGCCAGTATTGAATCTAGTAACTAGTTTAAATTTTCTAGGGAGCTTTCCTACCAGATTGCCTTCTGCAATGCAGTAGTTACTGGTGAGAGTATGGTAATGTAAAGACAGCGATTACCACAGTGAACCAACAGGTTGTTTCCACACTGCTAAGGCTGCAACTCCATTTGGGGTGGCTTGAAATCTCATGGAGGAACAGGGAGGATTTTACAGTGAAAGACGAGAGTCTGTTTGCCCTACTGCATTCTTGTATGTCACCTGGCACTGGCTGGAGTAATGGGATTTGAAATGAGTATCGAAGAGAAAAGTGAGAACTAGTAAATTCAGATCAATTATGCAAGCCTGATGTTGTTTCTCTTGCAAAGAATATCAATGTACATGTTATGCTTGCAAGAAGCAGACTTGAAAATACAGGAGAGAAAAAGTTTATGTTAATTTTGTACCATTGAGGGAACTGAGTTCTCTCCATAGACTCTCTATGATAAGAGCTGTAGGGCCTGGAGTGTTAACAGAACAAATAGCTTGACAGATTCCACCCACGCTGCCAGGAAAGAGATAATCATTATTGCACTGTAAATATTAACAAGGTAAGCTTTCTAGCAGGGGGAGCTTAGGAAAACAGCCATCAGGCCTTAAGCTGAAAGATTCCTATTTTTCTTCTGCCTGTAATTTTCTCCCTGCACATCTCTCCTGTGGATCAGTGTGTGTCCAATGTTCCGCTCAATATACTACAAAAGGCCGGAAAGACTTAACATTTCACAGTGGATTTCAACTTTTTCACACGCACCTGGGATGAGGAGACAAGTTAGTAAAACACTATAAAAGTGGGGTTTTTAGAGGCTGAGAACTATTACGTTCTACGTAAATACAACAATTAGAATAACAAGTTCAGCAATACTTGTCATTATCTATGAGTAGAAATGGACACTGCATTCAAATTAAAGCAGCAATTTATTCTTAGGCAACCAAGAAAGTAAGCAACTTCCAAGTTGTTAAGTCTTAGATGACATTATAGTGAGAAAATGGGTCAGTACCAGTTGAAATAGTTAATGAAGGAAAGGTGAAAAAGTTTCTTATCACCGTCTCATTACGCTACAACAAGAAACACTTGTCTGATAAAAAAAAAAGGAAAAATGTGCCAAACTCTTTAATATGTTATTTGAATGCAGCGTTAAATGTTTTTACTTGTTTTATTTTCTCTTTTTCTTAATTTCAGTCTGTGTTTATCTGAAATCTCAAGCTTGTCCTATCCTTGTACCTACCTGCTTTTGTGCATTTTCAGCCTTTAGTCAAATAAATAAAATTCCTTTGCTGTCCATCTTTTCATTTCTTTCCTCTTCATTTCACTGTCCGTGATTACTTCTCATCTTGAAATGCAGTAGCATGCAATTTGCATTACAAAAGTCTCAATCTAAAGAATAACACATTTCAGAGTCTCAATTAGAGATTGTGCACAGTTTCTTTATATCACTTTTAAAGAAATAACATAAGAAAATACTATTGATAGCATATGAAACCAGCTCACCAATCTTGATTTTGCTTGTGTCTGAAATATAATATAAAAAAAAGTTAAAACTTGAAAATAGGAAAAATGATCTAGCTATAGCATAATGTCTCCACATACTAAGCAACCTCATTTAGATAGGTAGATCATTTGCTGATGTTCCAAAGTAACAATGAATTTTAGGCACTGGTACCAGTAATTTTTATTTTTCATTTATATATTTCTTTAATATTCATATTTGGGATGCTTGGTTTTCAATATACTGGAATTTTCCTGCAGGTCACACACAGTCATTTCCCATCTGCTTCTGCAATTTAGGGAAGTAAGAAGTTCAGTATCAGAAATTAAATCAGTATTGGAAATGCATCTGGTAACTTCTCAGTAAAATTCCTTAGCAGTTCATTTCCTCAGACGCCGGAGGACTGAAATGGAGAACTAAATATTCAGTTAATTGATAAATATGAATTTACTGAGGATATGAAATAGTAAATTAATGGAGAGGTATGATATTATTACTCTGAACCCTATTAACTACATCAACTTCTAGAACTAATAACTCTCTGAAAGAATGGCATGTGTGATGACCATTGTTTACAGTGGTGTGCTAAAAGATTGTTATGCCTCTTGTTATGCCTTGTTATGCCTGTATCTGTTTGGTACATCTGCCTGGTTTTTCCCATATGGTAAATTATTTGGGATAGGGAGCTTTATTTTATTGTGTTTTTACGTGGTATACTGAAATCTCAATCCTGAAATTCTGCAGTAACACAAACAGTAATAGCAATGCCACAGGAACAAGGAGAATTTCTTGATATAGGAAATAGGACAATGTATCTCCTTGACTAGGAAATAAGAAAGGAATCTCAAAACACATTTTGTGGATATCAACCCCTTTTTTTAATCCTCATTATGGTAATATGTGCCTTTTTTTTTTTTTTTTAGCTTAATTACGGGTATTTCTGTACTCCATTTGTAAAGCATCATTTTTACTGGGAGTTCGTAAAGATGTGAACAGATGCCATGGTATTTCACATGGAGCTCTTAAATATTAGTAAGTGTGCTCCCACTGGATCATTGAAGCTCACGTATGTATTCACTGGGCAGTATACACTGAAGTGAATTTGATAGCTCAGCAGTCACAGAACCTTCAGGCTAGACTGTATGCTCTTAACTGACACTAGGACATGACCACTTACAGCAAAATATTCAAAACTAATTCACAATGCCACCTCAGCTATCCAAAGAAGAAAGCCTTGAATATAAATAAATAAAGAGAAAAATACCAAAGCTATGAAAACCACACTGCCAGGAACACATCCATTAAAATCAATGCAAGCCACAGTCAATAGTTAAGATTTTAATATTCTGAGTAAATCCTTGAATGCTATCCTTATATATGCAAGCTAGGAAAATATTTGGGAGCAGAAAAATCTCAGAAATATTCAGTAACAGCTTATCAAAAAGGGGAAGTCTTGGTTATGTTCAGACAATGCTGATAAAATACTCTTTTATCTCAATTCATGCAAAAGATCTATTAAACTAATGCTTGTAAAGGGCTTTGGAGGTGTAAGCAACTGCTGCATGATGCTATCATGCTAATGATGCCACCAGTGAATTCTCTTGCACAGCACTTCTTCAGAACAGAAGAAAAATAAGCAAGAAAAGAGAAGGCAACTCCCTCTGTCTGAGCACTGGGAAGCAAGGCAGGGATTCGCAGCCACTCTGCTATTAGGGGCTCCTTTGCCACCGTGACAAGTCTCACAGAGCTCTGACTTTGTCCCTTGGGACCCTGTCCACATTTGTGGGCAGCTATAGAGGGTTACAGCTGCAGAGACACAGCATAAATTTTACCCAGGACCATGCCATAGCTGCCGTGCAAAAATGCAGCCCTGAATTCAATATCATAGTGCCTTTAGCTCAGATCAAAGTCCAGATGGGTGACCTAACCACATTCAAAGTGCTAAACCCTTGAAACCATCACAGCCTTTGTGATGCGGCAGGGATGAAGGCATGCCAGCTTACCTGCAGAAGTTGCAGGGCGGGGGTGAGCTACATCCAAAGAATAAATGAAATGTGATGCTTACTTCCCCCTTTCTGTCTGCTCCACCTCTGTGGGCACTGCCCCTGCCTCTCCGCATGAGGGAAGATTCACTCCCTCAAAGCACGGGGAAAAACCTGGGTCTCATGAGCAGTAAAAAGACAACATTAGAGCATTTTCACAGCACTATATGATCTAGGCAAGCTTTCTATTTGGGAAGTTTTCTTTTTGATATTTTAGTATCATTTGCAAGAGTAAATTAATCTCTTTTTCTTTCTTTTTTAATAATGACAGAGCATTTTACTACATTTTCATAAAGTTTGCTAAAATTATGTATGGCAAAGCAAAGTCTTTTCTTGTATCTGAGGGAGATGCTTTTAATATATCTGTCTTCTCCTACACTATCCCAATGATGTTCTTCATCAAAATCTTGACTACAACTGCTGATCTAAGAAATACTAGCCTATCTTGCATCCATATCTAATAATGTATCAGTTCCTCTGTGGAAATTAACCAGTCTTCTCCCCTAATTCCCAAATAGAATGAGAAACACTGGAAGGGGAATCGACGTGCCAAGCTTGACATACTACCTACAATGCAGGAAAATGATTGCAGTCAGCTTACTTTTTCTAATAGACTACAGATATCTAAAACTTACAAACAAATGCATGTCAAGAAGGGTTTTGTGCCTTTTATTTCTATAAAGAAGAAAGGTCTTCTATAAAGGAGTAGAAGGAGCAAATCCTGGAGAATGTGTACTTGCATGCACTCTACCCTACGACTCCATGAAAAAATTACTAAGAATGTTTGGTATAATTAAAATTTATGTTAGTGTTTTTTCCTTCCATTAAAACCATTAAAAAACCAGAGCAAAGGTAATACAGTCTCTGTCATGCAGTTATTTATTAGATCACTTACAGTAGTACACTCAGCTAAGATATCAGTGTAATGGTTTGGGAGAGTGGTTTTGCTGTTTCTGCCTTTATGATTGTCAGCAGCTACAGTATTGTTATCACTTTCAGGAACAAGTATAATCTCACCTCTGAATTATTAATTAATTTGTAATTTTTAGAAGAACTGAGAAAAAAATCGATATAATGTTCACTGGTACCTCTCGTGGGTCCATTGAGTCTGCTGGGCTGTTAACTCACTCAGAAAACTGAACCATTTGTAAACTGAAATTGCTGTCAGTGTCATGAGCAATGTCTGTTTTTTGTGTCACAAATACTATATAATTAGAACAAGATTTTCATCACCTACAGTACATTGTTCTGACTAACTGGCTGACTCTGCTATAGTGGCTCTATTTGGACTTGTGCAACATATCTGACACTGCCCCACATGACAGAGAATCACAGAATCATTAAGGTTGGAAAAGACCTTTAAGATCATCTAGTCCAACTATCAAACCAGTACCACCATCATGCTCATCACTAAACCATGTCCTCAAGTGCCACATCCACACTTTTTTTTTAACACTCCCGGGGCACTTGGCAGGCTTGAGAGGGGGGCCTGTGCGAAACTCATGAAGCTCAACAAGGCCAAGCATAAGGTCCCTGCATTTGGGTTGGGGCAATCACAAACACAATCACAGGCTTGGAAGAGAAGGGGTTGAGAGCAGCCTTGTGCAGAAGGGCCTGAGGGTCTTGGTAGAAAAGAACCTCAACACCACTGGAAAATGTGCATTCACAGCACAGAAAGCCAGCCTTATCCTGGGCTGCATCAAAAGCATGGTGGCCAGCAGGTCAAAGGAGGTGATTCCACCCCTCTGCTCTGCTCTTTGAATCCCCACCTGCAATAACATGTTCAGTTCTTGGGCCCCCAACAGAGGAAGGACAAGGATCTGCTGAAGCAAGTGCAGAGGAGGACCATGAAAATCATCAGAGGCCTGGAGCACCTCTATATGAAGACAGGCTGAGAGAGTTGGGGTTGTTCAGCCTGGAGAAGAGAAGGCTCTGGTGAAACCCTATAGCAGCCTTCCAGCACCTGAAGGAAGCCTGCAAGAGAGCTGGAGAGGGACCTACAAGAAAATATAGGACAAAGGCAAATGGCTTTAAACCAGAAGAGAGTAGGTTTATATTAGATATTAGGAATGAATTCTTTACTATGGAGATGGCAAGATACTGGAACTGTTTGCCCAGAGAAACTCTGGATGCCTCACTCCTGGAAGTGTCCAGCACCAGGTTGGGTGGGGGTTTGGTGGTCTAGTGGAAGGTGTCTCTGCACATGGCAGGGGTGTTGGAACTAGATGATCTTTAAGGTTCCTTCCAAACAAAATTATTCCATGATTCTAGAATATTGCTGTATTTAATCAGTCTGTCTAATATCACCATCATGTCTTAAGTATTTTTTCTTGAACTACTAGTGATAGGGTTGTATATGCAAATAATTACAATTTCAACAAATAAAAATAACCATATCTTGCCATTATATTGAAAGAATGACTCACTTGACATTCTTATTCTAATGGATACTTGAAAAACAGGTTTAATATGATATTATTTCTGGGATAACAGCAGAAAGTGAAGATAATTTTAAAACAGGATATTTTAAGACTGCTCCTTAGAGCAAAAATTTAATGAAAACTAAAGTTAAAATAGGTTGTACATTTTCCTGTGTGTAACTATAATGCAATAAAATGGAATGTGTAGGAGTTAATCTTTCCAAATTAAGCAGAGGTAAAAGTATGTTACAGAAAGCTTTCTTTGGTAATTTTCACTTGAATTTGTTTTTGGAAATGTTTCTATTGACAAAGTGACTTTTTCTTTTCTGAATACATCTGTAATAATGTATTTCAGGCACTGCATATGAATTATATCCTTCATTTTATATGCAGAAATTGGTTAACTAACAATATAAGCACAACAATTTTGCCTATTTAAATAAATATTTTATGAAATAAACTTTATGCCTAGAGGGGACTTTATTATTAAAATAGGATAACTGGGAAGTAATGATTTTATTTAGTGAAAGCACTGTTTCCATTAATTCCAGCATGCACACAGTTCCTTGATATTTATTCAAATTATGCCAAGGCATATGGTGGCTAAATCTTCCCAGATGTACTCTATTATTGGTTCCTAATGTAAGGTTCTCCATTAGGAAGGCATGTGGGAATGTGTTGATTCATTCTGCACAGGACAGAAGGGAATTTATGAATTAAATGAACAAGTACTTCAGTTTGGATTTGTCTGTGTTGAAGAAACCACTGTTTCTAGTCAGGGGTTCTAACTGGAAATGTGTGACATAGCAGGAGTATGCTATGATCCAAGGCACAAGACAGCCCAAAATTTGTAATTTGTGTTCTTCAGTACAGAGTTTGATTTTTAGTCTTTTTCAGAAGAACAATAAGCTCATATATTAATAAAATTGTGAGCACACATGCTCAGGATATGAAGACACTTGTAAGGCTCAAACCTACTTCTCCAGGTCTTCTGTGCTCCCCCAGCTATGACACTGCAAAGAAGGGCAACACTCTCCTTCCAGGTTGTGTTGGGGCCAAGAAAGATAAACACCACAATACTGAAATGAGAGCAAGGAAGATGAAGAGCAACTGTAGAAGACACACAGAAGCAGCAGCTGGAACTCTAGGATTCTACCAGCTTTGACAAGGAAAATTGGTATTTAAGACATAATTTTCAGGTTAAATGCATAAATATTATGTATTAAAGCATTGATTTCAACAGAACAATTGATACAACATATAACTGTGATTATAAAAAGGGCATCAGAGCTGCTTTGGTTTAATCCCTTTCTAGAGCACCTCAAAACCAGGAAAAACTCTCCACTGCTACCCTGGGAATATGAATGTACTGTGTGTTTGCTACTCTGTCAGCGTTATTTGTATGTAGTTTTTCTTTCATGGAAGTGTTGAGTAAGCTTTTAGTCTGC
Source organism: Corvus brachyrhynchos (assembly GCF_000691975.1). Taxonomy (NCBI): domain Eukaryota; kingdom Metazoa; phylum Chordata; class Aves; order Passeriformes; family Corvidae; genus Corvus; species Corvus brachyrhynchos. The sequence goes on along the minus strand of NW_008236196.1, from coordinate 280,194 downwards.
AGCGCTCCACCCCTTGAGAACTGTAGTACTGTTAATATAGTCATAAGACCTTCATCCATATACACACACACACGCACTCGTGTCTTTCCTGCACCCTGCCCGTAGTTAATTCTCTTTTTGAATTATTTACTCAGTGTTTGGACCTTAACACAGCTGCTGGCAGTGTTCTTCTTTTTCCCATCACTGGAATGGATCAGAGGAAGCTTGCTTTCTCCAAAAGTTCTTTACTGGATAGTCATGTAACTCTGCTGCTGAAAGACCTGACTGGGTGGCTCTGTCAGAAACACTCCAGGGGAGAGACTTGGACTGCAAGGAGAACAGGGAGAACCCCTGGTGGAGACAGTGCCAGAACACACAAGGAGATCTGCTTTTGGTCAAGACTTCAAGTGGAGATAGAAACTTTTCATTTTAATTAAAAAAGACAACCAAACAAACTGAAACAAACAAGCCCCCTGCCCCCCCCCCAAAAAAAAAAAAAAAAACCAAACCAAACAAACCAAACCAAACAAACCAACAAAAAACCAAAACCCAAACCAAGAAGATAAAGTTGTTTGGGAGCCTTTAAAGAAGGAGTAACAGGCAAATCAGAGTCATGTAGGACAACTCTATGAACAGTGAAATGTGAGGACAATAAAGAAGTCTCATATCTTAAATTGATAAACCAAATCTAAGGACACCCATTTAGGCCATGTATTTCCCATGAAATGCAAATTTCCTGAAAGTTTTCTGGGAAATATGGTAAATCTACAACACCCTAGGTAGCAGAAACTAGTCTTTTCACTCTTCCAAATCTCAATATGCTGGCTTACCATTCCTCTCTGGATTTGTAAGTGCATTTGTACGTCTAAAACTGCTAGTCCTGACTACCTAGGCATATGTAGAACATCCATAGCAAATGACAAAGCTTACACCAGAAGAAAAACATATTGGTGACTGCGCCTTCAAATAACATAAATACCTAAAAACGGGTTCTAACAGAAATTGTACCATAAAACTTTTTTTTTTTTTAATTTATTCACTGTGTGTTTTCATGTGTAACAAAGGGAAACATGCTGTTACAGAACTGGTAATTACTGCAGACAAGGAAAACGGATTCCAGTTTAGGCTGCTATAGGTACTGAAATTAACCCATCCATGCTGCATTCCCTTCTGCACTAAGTGACAGTAGCTTTATCTGATCATATAACTCGTGCTGTCAGTAGAGCAAGTTTGCTCAGGAAGCCCACTATAAAATGCCAGAGTTGTTGTATAAAATGCCATAATTGAAGAGCAGCAAAAGCGCACATTAATTTTTCTTTTGATGCCCATTTTCAATCCAGTTTCCATAAACCTTTCTGCCAGGGTTATCTTTCCACTTCTCTAGTGATATTACTTGTCCTATACAGGGTTACTTCAGGCCAATTTTGACTATATTACTAAGGCAGCCAGTTGTGTACTGCAAGTAGCAGACATTCTTATTCATCTTTTCACCATCAGACTGACAAAGCAGTGCTTTTAAAAAGCATTTTTCTCTCATCTTTAAAAACTAAGTCCCTAGGGAGCAGTACCAATTTATACCAGTTGAATATTTGGATCAAAGGTCCAAAAAAAAAGAAATTCCAACAATGAGCACAGTGAAGAAGAAGCAACCTGGGTTAGGAATGGCTGATCCATGTACTGAAGGAATATCCAAAGTCTGAAAACACATCTGATCTTTAATTAGCACCATGGAGTCAGAGTGCCCTACTATTCCTGGCTGAGGAGAAGGGAACTGAGACTACACTTTTTTCTTGCTTGCTGGGGAAGCAATGACACCTTGTCTCTCTGCCAGTTACTGCTTCTCTAAGGCATGCATAGTAGGATTTTTCATCCTGCCCATTGAATCCACTTGAATCCTGTTGAAATTGTGTTCTCTGTGTTCAAGTGGAGAATTCACTGTACTTTAGCATTATCCTTTCCTTAGAGATCCTGGGGTTGGTAATCTTGCCAAAGCCCTGGGAGAACAGAATGGACTTTGTCACATTGCTGTGGCTGGATGTGATGCCGCTTAGATCAAAGAACTGGTACACTTAAAGCAGCTGCATTAAGCATATGCAGGCTGCCTTTGTTAGGACTGCTTCTAAATTTTGAGAATTTGCCTTTGCAACCCCAAATTTTTATCCTCTTAGTTTTTATTTATGCATGATGGGCCCCAGTCACACTAACTATATATTATTTCAATGTTGCATTCCTTAAAAAGTTCCAATAAATTCCAGTAAAACCATACCTGTACTTTCAGGAGGGGTGCGCTCCCCTGAATACGCCTTCCTCAGGGCAGCGGTGCTCAGCACTCCTGCATGCTGAAAGGCTTGTCTGTGCCAAGTTCCAAGGCAGGCAAACTCAGGTCCTGCCAAAATGTGTGTAGGAAAGTGTTGCTTCTCCTCCTGCTCTGCACAAGGGAAGCTTTTTGATCTGCAGGGTCTCCCAGCTGGGAACAGGAGAGACGGTTTCTGCTAGAGAAAACTGCTTTCACCTTCCCTCCATCCCTGCCACCCCCCCACACTCCTTGTAGGCTCAATATGCTTCCCCTTGACCATGTAATCCTTGAATCCAGCAAGGGACCTGAAACACTGACCTGACTTCTTCCTATGCATGACTCTGGCAGGAAACACTGAGCTCATTGCGCCAATCTCAGTCAGGGAACCCAGGGGGATGTACCTGCCTGGCCTGGCCTAACCTTCACCTACCAAGCAGCCTCCTGCCCCACACCATTGATCCTGGGGCATCTTCCTGGTTTTTCAAGTCCAACTCCCCTGCCAAGGCAGCATTACCTAGAGCAAGTTACACGGGAGCATGTCCAGGTTGGTTTTGAATGTCTCCAGAGAAAGAGACTGCATGACCTGGGCAGCCTGTTCCAGTGTTCTGCCACCTTCAGTGTAAAAATGTTCTTCCTCATGTTGAAACTTCTTGTGTTATGGCTATTGCTCCTCGTCCTGTCACTGGGAACCACTGAAAAGAGTCTGGCACCATCCTTTTGGCACCCTCCTTTGAGATATTTATGTGCATTAATGAGATCTCCTCTCAGTCTTCTCTTCTCCAGACTGAACAGGCCCAGCTCCCGCAGTCTCTCCTCATAAGAGAAGTGCTCCAGGCCCCTCATCATCTTTGTGGCCTGTGCTGCAGTAGCTCCTTGTCTTTCCTATCCTGAGGAGCCCAGAACTGGACACAGCATTCCAGAGGTGGCCTCACCAGGGCTGAGTAGAGGGGCAGGATCACCTCCCTCAACCTTCTAGCCACACTCTTCCTGATGCACCCCAGGACACCATTGGCCCTCCTGGCCATGAGGGCACTGCTGGCTCATGGACAACTTGGCACCCACCAGGAACCCCAGATCCTTCTCCACAGAGCTGCTCTCTTGTAGGTCAGTCCCCAGTCTGTGCTGGCACTTGGGGTTATTCCTTGCTGGCAGGAACCTGCTCTTGACCTTGCTGGACCTCATCACGTTTCTTTCCGCCCACCTCTCCAGTCTATCAAC
>NW_008236196.1:275999-276674 GCF_000691975.1 Corvus brachyrhynchos | reverse complement strand
TATCAGCCACCTGCCCCAGTTTTGTTGGATTTTTTTTTGTTTGTTTTATTGCTGTTTTGGATTGTTTGTTTAGCATTTGGTGGTTGGTTTGGTTTGGATTGTTCGTTCTGTTTGGGCAGAATGATGTGATTTTTTCCTTAAATATGCTCTCAGAAACAGGAACTTAATCTTGACCAAAATATTAAAAAAAAAAAAAGCAAAACCAAAACACAGCCTAAGACAGATATCAGGAATGGAAAGTTCAGTATACAATCATAATATTTATGAAGTTTTGAGCAACAGAAAACAGTCATAGGCAGTGGAAAGTGTCAAGCAGCTCCTGCAATAAATGCCAAGGCCCATGTCTTCAATATTTAAATCAGGGCATGCAGGATTGAAGGTAGTGACTCAAAGTGCACTTCAAAGATGATACAGCGCTCTCAAAAATGAAACATCAAGCAAATGTCAAAAAGGCTCTGTTCTTACTTGCAGCTAGATGACTCAGTTGAATCAGTTTATTTCTTCTCCTCCTCCTTGGGCTTTGCAATATGGAGCAAAACAAAGAGGTTGATGGTGTAGCTAGGATCAATACCGACATGTCTGCTGGAGTAGCCCAGCTCTGATCTGGGTCCTTGCAAGCCAAAGATCACTGAGATTCAACCTTTATTTCTCATCCGTACAAGCAAACAAGCAGGA